>NC_043702.1:16965191-17046908 GCF_006229205.1 Suricata suricatta | reverse complement strand
CAGAATAAATTACATCATGCAGTAGAGATGCACCTAAATGATGTCACATCCTATGAGGAGGAGTTGCTATGGCTAAACCTTGGACCTTGATGTGCATTCTTCCGTGGAAAGTGGAGTTGCATGATTTCTGTGAACTTGAAAGTCAGTTGTGCCCTGTATGGATATGAAGTGAGTGTGTGTGCATATGCGTGTGTCGTGCTTGTGTGTGAAATTAGCCACGTACGGATTAAATTTTCCTATCTGCTGAAGGGATGGGAGGATTTGGAGAGCCATCGGAGGAAATGAAACAATGAACTTACCATGTTGCTTGACTCAACAAGTGCTGGGATTTAGAAACTAAATCTGAGCCATTAGCGTGTGGTTTTAGTTTTTAAATAGGAAAATGTTCCACATGGGTCAGGGAATGTTCATGCTGGGGTTGTTTAACACTTTCATATGCTTCTGAGATACCTAACATGGAGCGTTGCTTGAATAACACAAAATACAAACAATTATTTCAGACATTTCAGAAATGAAGTGCTACCAGCTTCATTGTGCTTCTCTGCTCTGGTGAGTAATGAAAGACATATTCTTAATGCAAAACAAAAGAGGATTGTGAATATTAAAAAAGCAGGCCAGCCAGTTAGAGTTAAACCATCGGGATAAGATATTAACTTAAACCACATGTGAAGTGCAGCTGTTTCTGTTGAAGCTTTCATCAGACTCAAGTGGAAAGATTGGTGGGTTTTAATATGTGGTTTCCAGCCAAGCCAATAGGAATCTGGGGAAAATGTGTGTGAAGTCAGGGCTCTGCCAGGGGGGTCTGGGGCGCTGGGCTGGTTTTTCTTTCTCTTAACACAAACAGGGTAACCCAATGCTTGCTCCATCCAGAGCTTTAGCAGTAAGACTCTGGGCTGACCAGCCATCTGTAGAGTTTTGAGATTCTTTGTGCTCCCTATCAAGAGAAATGTATGAGTTCCATGGTGTTAGTAGCAGAGATGAAGGAGGAATCTCGTATCTGTTCTCTGCTACTTCTTCTCAGAAACATCTAGAATTCATGCAGCTTCTAATAACTTAGAGTACTGAAGGGTGCCAACTCTATGCAAGCAGAGTGGTGATATGTATGAGGAAGTATGTATCCGTCATATGAATATGAGAACATTAGAAATTAGTAAAAGATTATCAAAGACATGAGATGAGTACAAAAATAAGGATTGATCATACACGATTTCTTTACCAGGACTGAATTAATTAACTGGCTTAAATGTTGGCCAGGGTGCTGGCTATTTTGTCCAGCTTGCTGTTGGGGTCTTAGATTATTGCAGCCATCTTACATTCTTACTTCTGGACTGACTACTGGGTGACGTTGGCCTTCCACCATGTGCCTCCAGCATCACAACATTTCCTTCTGCATCAGAGGCTTGTAACAGAAAGAACCTTTATGGGACCACAAATTCAGGAGTTGAGGGTGGAAAATGAAAACATCCAAATTGTACTCAGTGATCTTAGTTGAAATTCTACCATTTATGTGCACTCATTCATGGGTTCAACTAACATTTACTAGGCAGCTACAAGATTCAAGGGACTTTGCAAAGTACTCTAGGGGATACAAAGATGTGCAAGGAGGAAAGGATTTGACATTTATTGAGCCCGTATTATGTACCGGGCATCATGTAGGCTCTTTAATTACATTTTCTCGTTTAATTCCCCAAACCTTGAAATTACAAGGCCTGATCGTTGCTCTCAAGAGCCTTCAAGTCTGGGATTAACTAGTAGATAAAAGATAGACCCAAATACCCACGAAATAAGGTAATTATAATCATATGCCAGAAGAGAGGTTTTAATGGGAGCTGAGAGAGAACTGGAGTGATTACTTAGAGAATGAAGGAGAGTTTGTTGGAGAGGACCACATTTGAACTGAACACTGAAGGTTGGGTGAGATTTGGAGTCACAGAGAGGTAGGACCAGGGATGATCCAGGTGAAGGAAGAGCAGGGGAGGAAGGAGGGGAAGCTATAGCTACGAATCATACACTACTCAGGGGTTAAGTGAAAATGACTTACAGGCTAATTTTCTCTTATTATTGCTTCTTGGGCCCAGCACAGGTGTGACAGATGTCTTGACTTTACAGCCACATTGCTTGAAAAATGCATAAAATGTCTAAAGAGACACTAGATACGTATTCAGTGTGTTGAGGTGCTTGAACCATCAGAAGCTGCTCAAATTAAGAACTGCTGAGGAAAGTGCAGCTTCTCCTTTCCAATCTTATGTTCATGTGCACAGAGTGAAGTTATTGGCAAAGTGGCCAGCACTGCTGAACTTGTCATCTCTCTGTCTAGTTATGCAGGGACTGGGTTGTTGGACTTCAGAGTTGACTCTACATAGGATTTGATTCTGAAGATTGAGAAGGACCACAAAAGAGTCAAGTCCAAATTAATTACATCATAGGTGAGTGTGAATGTGTGTGTGTGTGTAGTGGTAGTGGTGATGGAAAATAAAGGTAGGGCTAGGCATGAACAGAGAGGCAGAGGCAGAAGTTTGGATGACATTTGGTGTAGAATTTGGTGACTGCAAGGTGTAAGAATAGAGTATAGGTAAGCTTGTTTCAATAAGTTGGAGCTATTGAATTTTAACTGGAAAGCAGAGTTGTATTCTCTGATAAATAGTCACCCAAATTTCACACTTTGTCAGTTGCTATAACTTGAATCTGAGTAGAAAGCAAGTTCCCTTTCTAATGTAGCCCCTATTCCTGATGGGATGTTGACAGTCACCACACTTGGGGTTAAATCAATCAGGCTCCTAGGCATGAAGCACTAGAGAGACTACCAAGATGTTTGAGAGAGAGTGTCCCTCAATATGAAGACACCTGCTATCAGATTTAAGGCCTACACTCATCTAGTATGTCCTCATCTTAACTTGATTATATCCACAGAGGTCTTATTCCCAAATAAAGTCAAATTCACAGGTACCAGAGGTTAGGACCTCAGCATATCTTTTTGGGAGACATGGTACAACCCACAATAGATACCAGTGTGTGAGCTGGCTGGAGGTGGAGCTCAATCTCTCTTTCTCTTTTGCAAAATAAGGAGGGGTGATGATGGCACTATTTCATAGTGTTTCTGTGTAAGAAGATGTGAACAAGGTGCCTGGACCTCAGCCAGGGATGACATCTCAGCTGTGGTGCGACTTGAACCCTTTCTTAAGGATGTATGGCATTTGGATGGAGGAGTGGAGGGAAATAGGGAAGAATGATGCAGCTGGACTCACAGAGGCTGGCATGTGTGAAGTATCTCAGAGGAAGGGGAGGAGACCAGCTGGCATAAAGAGGGGAGTTCTCTGGACAGTGGTGGAGGTTGAGGCTGGAGAGAGAAACCGGGGCCAGCTGGTGGAGCTGCCAAGCATCATTAGAAGAACTGCTGGACTGTATTTCCCATATTCTGGAAAGCTCTGCCCAACAGCCCCAAATACATTCAGAAGACAGAGACAGGCACGAAGGATGGATCTTAAGTCCAAATCTGCTTCTGAAATATATCCCTTTGAGAAAAGCTTGTGGTCTAGCCAGGGAAGTAGCCCGAAGAACATCTGCCATCTCTGGTAAGGGCATCATGAACTTAAGCCAGTATGTCATTATCAAGGTAGAGCAGCAAGCCAAAGGCCAGGTTCTTTACCCTTCTTTCTGGGCTGCATCTTTCTCATCTGTAAAGCAATGACTTGGGCTGTGACAAACTACAGTTCCTTGACTCTTTATAATACAATGGTCTAACTTCTATTTGAACAGATTTAAACCAAGTTTGTTTGTAAATATTGCTTTATTTGATATAGCATCTCTGTAAGGTGGATACAGCAGAGGCATTTTTACCCCATTTGGATGGATGAGGATGTAGACTCAGAGAAAGCTCACTGACTAGGGGTGGCATTCAGCTGGTTAACGTCAGAACCAGAAGTTGAACACAGGTCTTCAGTGTTTTCTGTTCTACACAAATGCCTCCTATATAATCAGTCCCACTGTTCATTTGTTCATTTGTATTCATCTAATGAGTCAACAAGCACATATGTAGTGAAGCTCCTCTGTGTGCCATACCTTGCTAGATCCTGGAGATAGGTGCATAATTTTGGTAGGATTCCTGTTCTCGAGAAGTGCACAGTCTACCAGCTCAGCTTGAAGTTTTTAATAATGGTGAGGCAGAGACTAGAATCCAGGTTGTATGTCCTCCTGGCATCAAGCCAAGCCCACCATGAGATCAAGGGTCTACCAGGCAATGCTCTTAGGCCAGCTTTGTGTCTTATTTTTTTAATTTTTATTTTAATTAATTAATTGCTTGCATTTACATTTGCATTGCTTTTCTCAGGTGGCAAAACCCTTCAATATGTGATAGTCCCTTTGCTAGGTGTTATAATCTGAGGCAACCTCTACTTTAGGATTAGGCAGACCTTGGACCCCACCACCTCTAGGTGAGTGACCTTCACAATTGTTGTGCACAGCTCAACCTCTGTTCCTTTTTTGCAAAATAAGGAGTGGTGATAATGGCACTACGTCCTAGAGTTTCTGTGGAAGAAGATGTGAATCAGGTGCCTGGGCTCAGTAGGACCTCAGGAAACATGAGCTCCTTTCCCCTAAGTCTCAGTGAAGTAGCCCAGCTGACTTTGCTGGTAGTTCTTCTTTGCATGTGTTTTGGACTCTATGCTGACCTTTGGGAGAAGATACAGGTTTCCTGACGCCTATCTCTTCCAAGATTTTGACATAGTCATCTGTTCAGTAACCAGTAAGGCAGATCCTTGGGAGGATGTACCTTGGGAGACCTCTGAAGGAGTCTACTATTTTTAGTTGCTTTTAATTTGGTTAAATTAGTATAGAATGCATAATATGATGTGCCTAAGTTCATAGTCACTGATCCTGTGTGTGACTCCAGATCGTGAGCTCTTCCTATTAAGCACCCATTCCAAGATGCGGGCCTCAGAAGTGGGGACATCCTCAGTGCTTTTGAGAAAGGAGATTGCTGGGTACCCAGACTCAGGTGCTACCTTTGCTCAAAGACCAGCCTGGGGGTGTGGAATGAAACACATGGCTTTGTTTTACAGCTAACATTTTAACTTAATCTGTTCTGTTCAGCTTGTCTGAATTTCAGGTTAGTAATGAATAAGGCTGACCGCTCACATGCTGGTCCCATCTACTGGTGATAAAAGTGATCCAGAAATATGTGGAAACCCTGGGAGCATTTAGATAGATTTCTTAAACTATGATTCTCCATCAAATTGCTTGCTGGGGTTGGAGTGTCATGAGCATAAAAATAAAATTTAGGGTGATGAACAGTTAAAGTCTAAGAAATTATAAGCAATAGAAGCAGGAATCCTTCATTCTCACCAATCCTTCATTCGCACAGCATCCAGGGTTTGCTCACCATCTCATACATCGCTTAAAAAAAAAAAAAACCCAAAAAAACACAGAAACCAAAAACACAACAAGTAGAATTTGCCACAGGGACACAGGCATTCTGGAGCCAATGGAGCTGTTGGAAACACTCTATAAATCTCGTCTCCTGTACCGTGACCTTCGGGCCACTGGGGACAGCACTCACTTTATGTTCATCCTGCAAAGCACTGTAGATGAGACTTACAGTAAGACCCAAGGGCCCCGTATCCGGCTTCTTTGCCAGGTGAACAAAGGAAAAGATGCTGCCGGTTTTCCCAGCCAGAAATCGAGCTCCCAGAGAACAGCAATACTCTAAATGAGGTCACCATGCTCTGAAGGACGAGCAATTATATGCCTTTTCTCTTGCACTTATTACTCTCGGCATTTAGTAGGGAGGCCCGTAGCATCCCTTTGTCTGCCCTGTTCAGATGCTTTGTTCATTGCACAGTCAAACTGGGTGCAGAAAGTGGCTGAGTTTGGTAGACGGAGCCTCACATTTTATTGGCTAGAAGGTGGAGAGCTTCTGATTTTTTTTTTCCAGTTTAATGCAGAGTGTGCCTCTGAGAAAAGCTTCTGTTAATTTGAAATAGGAATAAACCCATGCCAGCCCTTGTGTGGCAGGGCCTGATCTGTCTGGCTACTGAGGGCATCTGGTTTCTAAATCCACACCAGGGCTGAGACCTGAAACCAGCTTCCCTGGGTGAGGGAAAGCAGGGCGGTGAGGGACCGGCATGCCTTGCCCCCCCTCGCCCACCAGGCAGCGTTTGAGACGTAGTCTGGGACCAAAGGTATGAAGGGCGATGTTGCAAGGAGATCTGTAGCAGATACAACGGTTGTCTTTTCATCAGATGAAGAGCGATGTTGAAGAAGCTCAGAGGGGGCTCTATTTAAAATTCTGTACTACATTATACACTCCTGGGCGTCGCTCAATCCCCGTGTTCATGACATCTTCCCAGCAGTCCCTGTGGGGCTTCCCCTTGTCTCAGAATCTTTGACTGCTGAGGGTCGCTTGGCATTCATTTTGGCCCTGAATGATCTCCAGCTATTGATGTGAGTTTTATTGTTTCAGCAGCAAGACTGCAGGTTTCTTGAGGGCCCCTTGGACAGTTCTTGTTCATCCCTGATGCAGGCAGGAGGAGTGAGTGCGTACCCCAGTTTCCCCGTCTCCCTCTTCCTCAGCTCTCTCTCCTGGCTTTTTGCTAATGGCTCTGAGTTCTCAAGGCTAGGAGGACAGCACTGGAGAGTGGTCCAAGGCACAGAAAGGGAAGCACATCCTTTCTGCCTACTGCCACATCTGGCAGGAGGGGAGAATGGCTGAAATAGAGAAACTTTAGGCCTTTGACTAGGCAGGGAGCTGCCCAGGCTCTCTGGGAAGAGTAGGGGCTGTCCGTGTGTGTCAGTGGGTGTCTTTACATGGCTGTCAGCTCTACCCTTGGCTGCCAGGGGTTTCCTTCCTGCCACCAGGTGCCATTGTCAGGGGAGACCCAGCCTGTAGTATTAGCAGCAAACCTGCTCTGTGATCTTGTGCTTGACGTAGTGACTTATCTGTGCCAATCAAGTAATAGCTCCTCCCCTCCAAGCCTCTCCTGGTTGATAAGGGGACCAAGAGATAGAGAGATGTGTGAGCCGGAGGGTGTACTGCCCGCGTGGGAGGTGGTACTGTACAGTTGTTAGTACACTGCATGCACAGGGTCTGACCACACAGTCAGGAATCCTGATTCTACCATTTACCGACCGCATGACCTCAGCAAGTGATTATAATTCTTTGGGCCTCAGTGCTCTGATCTGTCAAAAGAGCTTAATAGTGGTGCCTTCCATATAGGGTTGTGTGGGAGCAACGCACACCCAAAAGCACTTGATGTGCTGTAAGCACGCCAATGTTAGGTCCCTCCTAAGGAAGGTGCTAGATTATTGGGCTGGATCTTTAGCTCCTCTTCCTTACATTGCCGTAGAGCACAGATCACATTTTCTTCAAGCCACCTGACTACTTCACTCTTTCCTTGCTAGGCTCTGACTCACCCTGGGGAAACAACTGTGTCCTATTTATCTTTGTCCCCTGTGAACGGTGCCGGTATAAAGAAGACACTGGGGGTGGGTATCTGTGGCGAGAGTCTGCAGATAAAGCTCTGGCAGGATGGAAGCCATATTTGTATCCTCGTTCGTGAGAACACAATCTCTGGAGCCAGACGGCTTGGCTCCGTTCTCCTCTTTGACACTATCTGTGTGACCTTGAGCCACTTACTTGGCTACCTTTCCCCTCAACATCCTTCCTTGTAAAAAGGGGGAAAATAATGGAATCTAATACATGTGGCTTCTCTAAGGATTAAATGAGACGGTATATATAAAGCACTCTGTGTGCAGTCTGACTTGTAAGCTCTCGATAAATGTTAGTGATTATTATGGCCACTGTGACAAGTTCTGTGCCACATATAATGTCATACTTCTCTAATTCTCATGGCAGCCCCAGTGGTGGATGTTGTTTCCCCACTTCCCAGATGAAGAAATCGAGGGCCTGTGGAGTAAAGCTGCACATCCAGCATGTGGCTGAGCCAAGATGCAATGCCACATCTGGTGGTTTGGGGGCCAAGTTCCCCCCCGGCTATGAGGGGCCGAGTGTGCAGCTTCTAGTGTCTGCCTGCTCCTTATCGGGGTGCAGGGCAGGGCTGGCTAATGACACCTGAAACCAGCTATGGACCCGTCCACCCGCTGGCTTGTCCGGGCTGGTCTTGGCTCCGGCTCCCTGGTAAGTAGCTGCTGTGAGGTAAGACAAGCCAACACGAGGGAGGACAGGTGGACGGAACTTTGGGCTCACTTCTTCTCAGTGTCCGACTCCCAGACCCTACCCCAGCCTCTGAGGAGCCTGTTAGGTTTCCAGAAGCCTTCTCTGAGGACTGTGCAATTCCATGATAATGATGTTGTCTGAACAACCTCTGAGTGAAGGTTTCCCAAGGAAGGTTTCCAATGTGGGAAGCAGGCTTACTTCTCGGCAACTTGCAGGGTTAACAAAACAAAACAAAAAACGAAATAAAAAAGGAACTCAGGCCCCAGGCTGGCTGTTTGTCCACCTGGCCTTCATCACTATCACTGTCCTGGTTCTTGAGCCCTGTTGGCTCTTTCAGTATTCTAGAAGCTCTTAGAACATCATAGGACACAATTTTAGCAGATGCGGTTTATCTGTCTAGCCTGATTGTCCTCCTCCCTTAATCCTGTTATCTGTCATGATTTCTAATTTAATGTTTGGGGGTGGAATAGGGGCACCAGGGAACAATAGGTTTGCATAAAAACAATATTAAAGGGTGTGCCTGGGTGGCTCAGTCCGTTAAGTGTCTGACTCTTGGTTTTGGCTCAGGTCATGATCTCACAGTTAGTTGTGAGATCGAATCCCATGTCTGGCTCCATGCTAGGCATGGAATTTGCTTGGGATTCTCTCTCTCTCCCCCTCTGTCTGCCCCTTCCCCCACTCACACTCTCTCAAAATAAAACAAACAACACAACAAAACAAAAAAATAATAACAAAACAATAAACAAAAACCAAAAAAGCCAAAAAAAAAAAAACAATAAAAAACAAAAAACACCAATCCCCCCCAAATAAAACAAAACAAACAAAACTAAAACCAAACAAACAACCAGATCTGTCTCTGAGGCCCCCTGATGGTTACTTTCTCTCAAATAGATAAAAGAGCACCAATTTTCCCTGGTTAGTTTTTTCTTTCTGATGTTTGATGGGAGTATGGTAGAAAGGATAGATTTTAGAGTCCATAAGATTTGGTTCAAATCCCTCTCCTGCCACTTAAAGTTCCTTGAATCTCGGACAAGTTCTCTGTGGTCTGAGCCTGCCCGTGTCATCCGGAGGTGAGTGTGGCCGTGCCATCCTCATGTGGCTGCTGTCAGGATCAAGAGGCCCTTCAGAGACATGCAATAAATATGAGTTTCCCTGTCCTTAATGTATGAGCAAAGTGAATCCAGATTTCCTTCCTAGCTCTTATAAACTCATCAATATATCATTACCAGTTTTCAGAATGTAGCCTTCACTTTCTGTGGGTTTCCTAATAATTAGCTACTGTAAGAGAGGGAAGGGACTTTTCATGACAAAGGAGGGCTGTAGGACATCACCAATAGCCCTTAAGCTCCCTGGGTGCTCACTGTGCTAAGGAGAAAAATAGATTGGTCACACATTATGATTAGTCTTATTTTTCTGCCGATTCAGGGAGAATAGTAATACAATACCATCTATTACTTACCAGGTGCTAGAAATGATTCACTCCTTTGGTTTTTACAAGGGTCCGATAAAGGGGCTTTTATAATCTTCATTTTACAGATAAGGATATTAGGCTCAGAGAAGTTAAGTATCTTGCCCAAGGTGACCCAGCCCATAAAGGGTGAAGCCAGGATGTGAATCCTAGTGGATTTATTTCTTATTTCAGTTCTGTCTTCTCTGGGCTCTTCCATTATTTCAACTCTTCTGATATTAACTTCTACCTTCATCTGTGGATGGAAAAGTGTTAACAGTGGAGGGTTGGGTACCCACTGATTAGAGGAAAAATTAAACCAAAGAAACAGAAACCCTCCATCACCCTCCACCCCGCCAAAAAAGTAGCATGAGGTGGATGTTCATGGAACGGGTCTCAGCTGTGGCAGGAGGGAAAGGGAGAACAAAGTTGGAGGATCAAAGACTGTTCTCTGTGGTTACCCACTGAGTTTTGTTTCATCCTGAGCATTACAAAGAAATAGGGGTTCTTCAGAGTCTTAGGACTTTGGCTTTGTGGGGGATAAATTTGATTTCTCTCTTTGTTGTTCATCTTGGAGACCAGCTCAGACTTGGTTGAGTTCCTTCAGTCACTGATACAGAAAAATGGAATCAAATTGGCTCCCTGTTCAATGGCTGGATAATAAGCGCCCAAAAAACTTGTTCCCAAGTCACGGTGACAGTACCTTGTGAATGTAGACGGGGACTTTGTATATGGAGCTTCTTTGTAAATGAATAAGAAAATATAAAGGCTTATTATTACAAGCATAGTGGGTGTTGGAGGTTGGAGTGTTGGAGGTTTTAAAACAAAGGGGGAAACCGTTGGTGTTCTCTGTTAGAAAGAAATATTAGGTAACTGGATAGAACTCTGTAAGTAAGCAACGTTTAGAGGCGTTGTTCCAAATTGTGTGCCTACGAGACCGACTCTGAGTGGGTGTAATGCTTGGGAAAGACATAAAGGCTTGAATTATTGGAGGAATGTAAGGAAGAGAGGGTAGAAAAACACCCGAGCATTGTGTTAAGATAAAAATACAGTAAGGAAGCATGAGGCAAGATCAAGGAGAAGAGAGCTCTTGGCAGAGACGACTTCTGTAATTTATCCCAGACCCCTTAATTCCTGACCATGACCCTGGGGAGGGGATTATCACCTTCCCCAGCCAGCACAATTGGCTGGTATGGAGGTGGTTAACTTGAGAAAATCACCAGAGATAGTACTGGACAACTTCAAAAGTCCACTGTCTTTTTCAATGAGCTTGTTGTAAAGAGGCTTAAATGGAATACTAATAACAGCTAAAGATCGAGCTGCAGGTGGCTGTCCAATTCCAATCAAAATAGTTTCCCTCCAGTCTTAGTGGATAAAGGAGGGCAGAGTTAAAAAGGGAACCGAGAGTGATTTTTGGCACAGGCACCCAGTCTGTTGTAGAGGAAGACTATGGTGTTCGCAGCGTGCAGTTAGGTTTCCCCCCAGCAACAAAGTTCTCTCTCTCCTCCATGGCTTGCAAGGCCCATACGCAAATGCCTTTGTGTTGGCGGTAAGCAGCTGCACACACCATGAGGCATTTGCTTCAGTCAACGGTACTGTGGAGGGAATCAGGATTTTTAAAACATCAGAATTATTATAAAAAAATATATCACCCCCTTTTCTGGAAGTTTCCATGCTGAACGGAAAACATTCTCTTTGAGGATTACAGACTTCATGTCATCAGAGTTTCTTCCTTTGGGGTAGCTTATGTTTCCTGTTTGATCGGAGTTTCTAGGACTGTGTTCCCTGATAATGACTATATTGCGAATAAAAGCGTTAGTGATCAGGATCACCGAATGCCAGGTTGAACAATATTTGGCAAGTATCTTTACTGCAGGACTTTCCAGAGCCTTGAATATGCAAATTTGTTTTGAAGCGCCCAGAAAGGAATCAATTGTTACTCTGCAATGATCTGACCTTTTGTTTCATGGATGCATCCTGGGAAATCTGCTTTCTTGAAAAAGAAAAAGCCGTGGCAAGTAGTGGCTCCCTCGAGAAGCAGGTTGAGCAATTTCGCTGGCTGTCCCTGGAGAGAGGAGGCCTGAGTCAGGTGTCATACACAGCACGTGGTGGGACATGGCCTCGGGGTGTGTGTGTGTGTGTGTGTGTGTGTGTGTGTCTGTCCACATGCCTCTGGGCTTGTGGTTGGAATGGAACAGTAGAAAGGTGAAGGCAGAATAGTCGAGAATCTGCCCTCTCCCCTTGGGGACACCTAGGCTAATGGATTTCCTTAAGAACCTTTTCTTCCCAGCCCTCAGCGTCAAAGCCTAGTCCTAGGTGGAATTGTTGTAAATGCTATTCCCAAGTGGCTCAGTATTTATAGCTTGTCATTGACGTAAGCAGATCTCTGCAGCTGAAAATAGTGACATGCAGTCATTTGGGCCAATTTGTGAATTTTCCTCAGGGACCTGTGTTCGGGGAAGTAATTTTATGGCAAGAAGAATTCGCTGGAAATGGTTGTTTTCCTGAGCAGTTCTGTCCTCTTACTTACCCTTAAAAAAGAGACAGGACCTTTCAGATGGTTCTGGTCCAGACACCTCTAGTACAGTGAACAATCTAGTACAGCGGACGATCCTCGTCGGCTGCATCAGTTCTCGTGGGGTTGATCATTTTGCCGGTCTTCTTTCATTGTTGCCTAAAAGGGTTTGAACTCTGGCCGGTTTCGGGGTGTGTGAAGGCTTCCCCATTTTCCATCTGAGTCATTTTTGGCCACTGGACCAGAAGGGGGAAAGTCACAGCTCTGGGCCCCTCTCTGTGCCCCTCAGACTGCGTGAACAGACCCAGAGAAGGTGAAGCATCACCGAGCCGGAACAGCCGTGCAGATAAAAACAATCTTGACAAACAGTCTGGAAATAGCTCTGAAAGGTTTTTTCCTAAGCCCTGGCCATGCCAAGCGGATCCTCTCTTAGTAATTTAGTCATTAAAGAAGGAAACCTATGTTCAAGAACCAAAGTCACCAGCTTGATGGGGTCAAAGGACCTGGGGAAGGGAACAGTTGTGTTTATTAATCTTACAGTATCTTTTTAGTCTGTAAAACCCCTTTCGTCTGCCTTGTGCATGTTACCATTACCTTCAAACTGGGTCTGTTGGTTATTTATTTATTTAAGATGTTAGGCCTGTTTGGAAATTAAACACTTTCTTGGGTTTCATCTCCTTGGACCAACGGCAGACCTGCCGGGCTGATCCTAAGAGGACACATTGATAAAAGCCTTAATAGGGCAGCGCAATGGGAAAAAGCCAAAATGAATTAGCTTGCTGTGACATGGCTAACATCATTGCGTTTATATATGTTTCATTAAGCGGGGGCTTGACAGCTTTATGAGGAAACAGTGGGGTTTGCAATGGAGGAAGGCCCTGTAACTCTGCCAACGCTGATCGTGGCCTGTGCCATGCATGCTCTTTAATAGAATAATATTTGCGCAGTGAAAATGTCATTTTAAATGACTGGTTTGATAATCCTTTAAGCTTTTAAATGATCTGCAAAGTCTGGAAACCCTACCCTGGTGTTTAAAATTGACGGGACCACTAATGAACGCAAACATTAAAGGATGGTCCCTAGCTTTGTTTTTTCGAGTCAGACGTCGCTTACTGGGGTTTCTTTCCCTTTGTCTCCGTGCGCCCTTTCGGCAGCGCCAGCGTGCTCACCGCGCAGCTGCGGAGGCTCCTCTCTGCAGGAATGCTTTTGAGGAGGGGAGGCTCAGCCTGGAGTGGAACCCGGATTTACCGGGCTTGCTGCTAGCACGGGGTTCCTTCGTGCAGAGTAAAAAAGGCACCCCCTCTGGGAGGGAGCTTGCAGAAAGGGTCCCCTCTGCGCAGAGCAATTAGCAAAGGGCTTGCTTCTCTCCAGCTGGTGTGGCCCAGCCAGAGTCTTAGCTCTGTGAGTGGTAAGTAGGAGGGATTTAAGCCCTCTGCAGCCTCCTCAGGCCATGTCCTGCATATCCAGATGCAGCATCCCTGGTGAGGTCTACCTTGTTTTGTTCAAAACCCCTTTGAGGCAGGAGGAAAGCCTCTCTCCCCAGACAAATATCCTGTGCTAGAAGAGATGCGGGGGAGGGGCAAAAGCCCGACTCCTTCCCCTCTTCAAAGACTGGAATAGGATAGAAGGGCTGATGGAGAGATTGTCTTCTTAAGGACTGATCAGTAGTGTATGAGGCTTGGCAAACTACAGCTTTGGGCCAAATCTGGCCCGATGCCTGTTTTTATAAATAAAGTTTTATTAGAACCACAGTAATGCCCATTCTTTTATTGCTTGTGATGGTTTTCCCGCTATAATGGCAGAGTCGAATAACCATGATTGGAGGCTGAATGGTTCACAAAGCTTAAAATAGTTGCCATATGACCCTTTATAGAGAAATCTGTAGACCCCTGCCCTCGAACACTGGGCAAAATGAGGTAGAATCTCTGGCTTGAATTCTGACCCTGACAATTCCTATGTGTCAATTCCTTAATATCTCTGTTCCTCAGGTTCCTCATAAGTAAAATGGGGATAATAGTTCTGCCCTGCCCACTTCATGCAGCCGTTGTGAGGATTAAGTGAATGAGCAACAGGAAAGTGCAGTACCTATGTGGGCTATTATCCATCTCAGGTCTGGCAGGGTCTAGCTGTGAGACCGCGGGGAAAGCGCCGTGACCTCTTTGGAGGTGTTTCCTTATCTATAAGACAGGAAGGGTGCTCTAGATCACCACCCCTCAAACTCTAATGTGCATAAGGTCACCTGGGGCCCGGTGTTTGCTGAGACTTTGTGTTTCTAACCAGCACCCCCCCCAACCCCCGTCCCCGGCGATGCTGCTGCTGGGTTGCACTGGGGACCACATGTTGAGTAGCAAGGGGCTAGCAGATTTTGCTGGCATTCCCTGGTGGTGGGATCAATGAGCTGTCTTGGGGCGCCTGGGTGGCTCTGTCGGTCGAGTATCTGACTTCAGCTCAGGTCATGATTTCACGGTTTGTGGGTCTGAGCTCCACATCGGGCTATCTGCTGTCAGCGTGGAGCCCGTTCCGGATCCTCTGTCTCCCTCTCGCTATCCCTCCCCCACTTGTGCGAGCTCTCTCTCAAAAATAAATAAACGTTAAAAAAGAAAAAGAGCTGTCTTGCAAATGCTGTCGTTCCCATACCAGGGACAGTCGCTTTCCCAGCCACCCCTCTCCCACCATCCACCTGACTTGCTTCAGTTTGCAGCCTAACTCCACATCTGTTGCAGGGCACTGGTGAGATGAGATGGGCATCTTTCCATTTCTTGAGGGTTCTGGCCAAACCCTTCTTCTGGCAGCCAGGTGGCTTGACAGAAGCAGTTGCTGGCGGGCTGGACACTCCCTGGCTGGCCTCAAGACCCCCTGCGTGCAGTTGAAGCCGGGACTGATGGAGGGGCTGCAGGGTGCCCTACCCACCTGCTTTCTGCAGACTCAGGACTCACGCTTTGGAGAGTGGATGTTGCAGGATGGGTTTGTCCTGCCGCTGCAGAGCCTCTGGGGGGTGGGGGAGCACGTGACAGGGGAGCAAGCTGGGAGCATGTGTCAGGGAGGTAGGTGGGAGAGAAACACATCAGGGGTGTTATTCATGGCGACAGGCATCAGATCAGAGTCCCAGGTTAGTCCCAAACACAATGGGGACCAGGAGAAGGCTATGATGTAAAAACACTGGTGTTTATTTATTTATTTATTTTTATTTTTAATTTAATTAATTTATTTACTTATTTTTGAGAGACAGAGAGAGACAGCATGAGCAGGGGAGGGTCAGAGAGAGAGGGAGACACAGAATCTGAAGATAGGCTCCAGGCTCTGAGCTAGCTGTCAGCACAGAGCCTGACGTGGGGCCTGAGCCCACAGACCGTGAGATCATGACCTGAGCTGAAGTTGGACACTTAACCAACTGAGCCACCCAGGCGCCCCAAAACACTGGTGTCTTAGACTCAGACCAACTTGGGTTCAAATCTCAATGTCACCTCTTTTTGCAGTCGTGCGTGGGCAAGATTCCGAACCTCTCTGATCTTCACTCTTCTCTGTGAGAGTTAAATGAAGGTATATATATTTCCCTGTCCTGAACCCTCCAGGATGTCCTCTGGCCGGATCTTGGATCCTATACAGCTCAGTCGCTGGCACTAATAGAAATTCAGCAAAAATGCAGTCAATAGAAACTGGGCCATGGAAACGCCAAACACAGTGATTCTACAGGAGGAAAATAAGGAGCACTAGGACACTGGTTGATTGATCATCCACATTTTAGTCCTGCTCAGAGGATGGGGAACCTCTGGAATGTTCCTTAACTTCTTTATGGCTCCGTGTCCTCTTCTGTGATGGCAGGGTAACAGCTGGGCTGCTTAGGTGGGGTTGCTGGGGGGATGAAATGAGATGATATAGCCTAAGTTTTAGCGCAGCTCTGGTACCCAGGAAACACTCACTAGCTTTAGCCCACCTTGCCGTCATGATTTCAAGATCCTGAGGCACGCTCACTTGTGACTACAAGATGCTCCAGACCCTATGTCTGTGTGGCTCTCAGTCCACTGAGCATCAGACCCTTGGTTTTGGCTCAGGTTGTGATCTCAAGGATGGTTTGTGGGTTAGAGCCCTGCGTCGGGCTCTGTGCTGACAATGCAGAGCCTGCTTGGGATTCCCTGTCTCCCTTTCTTTCTGCCTCCCCTCCCCCAAGTAAATAAATAAACATCAAAAAACAAACAAACAGAAGCATTAAAAAAAGATGGTGCAGATCCAGGGTCATGGGATCCTTGCACAATAATGTCTTTTAAGGTGCTTTAACAACTAGCCGGGGTAGAGGAGTCAGGCTGAATGCTCTCCCTGGTTGGGAACAGAAGACTCCAGGCAGACCTGACCCATATTATTCAATTCTAATGGGTTCTGGACACTTTTTTTTAACCCTTGTTGCCCAGCACACTCTCTGCATTGGCCGTTCTAGGCTTCATCACTTGTGTCTTGAAGTTGTCTCTGATGCTCTGTTCTTTGCTCCAGGTACTAGGCTCTCATTGGGACTCTGATTGTTCCTCCATCAGAGTGCTCAGGTCCAGCTACTCCTCCCTTCCTAGCCACCCCTGCTTGCCTCAGCCTCCCTGTCCCCCTATCCGGCCAGCTGCAAAGCCTGAGGACAGCAACTTTCAACCCTGACCCCCCCATCCAGTCACCTGGAGAGGCTTTCAAAAGAAAATACAAGTCCTAATGCCCTAAGCCCCAAGATTCTGGTTCAGCTGGTCAGGGACAGAACGTCAGACATCTGTGTTTTAAAATCTCCCCAGATGAATCCAATTTGCAGTCCGGGTTAAGAACCTGTGTTAGAGGCTTTCCTGCATTCCGCTGCAGAATTGGGAGCCCAAAGGCTTTTATAACTTCACTTTCCTCACCTGCAGAAAGGAGTCAGTGTCATCTGATCAGATGCCTCAACCCTGGCTCTAATGCTTCCCCCATCATTACCAACCAACCGACAAACAAACAGCTGATTTCTTCTATGATCCTATGTTGCCTTTCATTGTATTTATTTGAACACTTACTTTATATCCTTATATAGTAAGCTTGTGGGGGAAGGATCAGTAGCTGGTTTAAGTTTGTACCTCCCACGATATTTAGCAGGGCTTCTCACATAGTAAATATTCAATATATAATCACTGAGTTGATTTATAGTTGCTCCACAGGGTCTAAAACAGTTCTGAGAGCCTAGTAAGCACTCAATAAATATCTCTTGATGGATTGATTGATGTATCTACTCAAAACCTGAAGAGGAAAGGGAGGACACAGAATTTCTAGCCCTGAAGGACTGAGTAGGTAAGTTAAGTGCTGTAGGTAAGTAATTTAACTCTGAGTGCCTTTGCTGCTGGTGGGGGGTGCATGCAAGATATTGTGGGAACACTTGCATGCATGCGCACGCGCGCGCACACACACACACACACACACACACACACCAGTTCTTGGAAATACAGGAACTGTTCATCTACTTAGATGGTCTTATCACTGCCGTTCAGTGAAACCCAAAACATTAAGTGAGAACAATGTCAGGTGTAGTTTTATTGTGCTCAACATAAGATAACTTCATATAAAAGTACTTTGAAAACTCTCACCTACCTGCAAGTTAATACAAACGAGTTGTCTTGGGTTGAGGGAAGATGCCTGGCTCCTAGTCTCAGGGCTGTCACTCACCTGTCATACAGCCCTGGTGATGTCCCGTAACCTCCCTGACCCTCAGTTTCCTCTTCTGAAAGGTCAGGCTTTGGATTAAATCAGCAATTCCTCCTTCTTGAAGTATATTCCAAAGAACATTGGTTTGTTAGAATATGAGCAAAGCTGCCAACAAACAAAATTTTGAGGAACAATTAAGTTGGGAAAGTCTGGTCAATGAAATGAAGTAGCTCAGGACTTTTTTTTTTATTAATTCTTTTAATGTTTATTTATTTTTGAGAGGGAGAGAGCGCAGAGTGGTGAAGGGGCAGAGAGAGACACACACACAGAATCAGAAGCAGGCTCCAGGCCTGCCTCCAGGCCAGGAATTTGATGCAGGCTCCAGACTCTGAGCTAGCTGTCAGCACAGAGCGCGATGCAGGGCTTGAACCCACGAACCACAAGATCATGACCTGAGCTAAAGTCCTGCGCTTAACCGACTGAGCCACCCAGGTGCCCCAATCTCAGGACTTCTTAAAACCTTTTTGTTTCTTTGTTTACCATGACTCACCAAGAGGATAGGGACAGGTTTCCCCAAAACCAATTGGCTCTGAAACATTCTTTCATTCCCCCATGGAGTATTTACTAATGATCTGAACAGTTTGTCAATTGGTCCTCCGGGGTGGTGGCTGAGTGTGCCCTGGTATTTTGTCAGGACAACCTTTCCCCTTCCGTCACTGTCTCACTGTGAAAACAGTTTCCTTGCCTGTGGTACTTTTTTTTTTTTTTTAAAGACTATCTGTTTATTTTGAGGGAGAGAGAAAGAGCGTGCACGTGGGTGTGAGTGAGTGAGGCAGAGAGAGAGGGAGAGAGAGAATCCCAGGCAGGCTCCACACCATCAGCACAGAGCCCCACATGGGGCTTGAACTCATGAACCTTAAGATCATGACCTGAGCCGAAGTCAAGAGTTGGACACTCAACCCACCGAGCCACCAAGGCGCCTCGCATGTGATACTTAGAGTTTGGTTCCCCTGGCATCTAAGTCTTATCTGTCATTTATTAACTTACCTCTTTCTGGAAGACTTCCCACCCTGCTCCATCCCATGGTGACCCCCTCGGACTTTGAATCTCTTAAGTCAACAGAGTAAGAAGTGGAAGGATTTTGCCATCACACAGGAGGGTCTGAATCCTCATTCCGCCAGTTGTGTGGGTGCCTGGCCAAGTGAGGTAGCCTTTCTAAGTCTCATTGTGCTGATCTGAAAACTGAGGAAAATAACCCGGGGACACTTGTGGTTTGCCTTGTGCAGCTCCACATGTCCTTCATCTAGTAAAGCATGAGATGAAATTCCGGTCTGGAGTTCATGCCTGCCACACTCTCAGCCCCAAGGCAGGTAGGTGTCCAGAGCCAAGGCAGTCAGGACATCACATTTCCTTGGCCACAACAATGGGCATGTGACCCACTCAGGATCCATGGGACACAGTGTGACTTTGATGACAATTTTAGAGAAGAGGTTCTTGCTCTTTTCCACTGAATTTGGAGCTTAAGGAAGATAAGGCCTGAGTTGCTGTAGCCATCTTACAACTGTAAAGGGAGGGCTTTCTGAGAACAGAATCAACCAAGTGGAATATAGACGTAATGCTTGACATTTCAGCAGCCACCTTGGACCATGAGGTATCTGGGGAATGAAAGCTGTAGAAGTATCTGGCTCCCTGCTTCCGTGGGGTACCATCCCGGTTTTGGACTATTTCTTACCTTTGTGAAAGTGAGAAGTAAACTTCTATTACATTTAAGCCACTGTTATTTTTTTTTTCTGTTTTTCATAACGAACCTTAATCCTAACCCATTGTTTGTTTCTGATTTTCTGTTTGCTTGTTTGTTTGCTTTTAAACACAAAGAGTCCTATCTGACATCTTCCCTCATTTCCATGATAGGTTTATGTTATGGGCTGATCTGTACCCCCACCCCCTCAACAATTCCTAGTTTAATCCTAACCCCCAATACTCCAGAATATAGCTGTATTTGGAGATAAGGGCTTTAAAGAGGGAATTAGTTCAGGGGCACCTGGGTGGCTCAGTTGGTTAAGCATCCAACTTTGGCTCAGGTCATGATCTCACAGTTTGTGGGTTTGAGCCCTGTGTCGGGCTCTGTGCTGACAGCTCAGAGCCTGGAGCCTGCTTTGGATTCTGTGTCTCTGTCTCTCTCTGCCCCTCCTCTGCTCATGCTCTGTCTCTCTGTCTCTCAAAAATACATAAACTTTAAAAAAAAAGGGAATTAGCTTAAACTGAGGTCTTTAGAGTGGGCCCTAACCCAATATGATTGGTGTCCTATTAGAGGAAATCTGGACCCATATGTGAGTGAGCACAGAGGAAAGACCATGTGAAAACACGGGAGAAGATGGTCACTTACAAACCAGGGACAGAAGCCACAGAATAAAACCAAATCTGTTGCCACGTTCCACCCTCCACCCCCGCAATGGCAACCAACTCTGCCAACACCTTGATCTTGAACTTCTAGCCTCCAGAACTGTGAGGAAATACATTTCTGTTGCTTAAGCCACCCAGTCCATGGTACTTTCTCATGGGAGCCCCCGCAGATGAATACAGATGATCTGAAATGATAATGTATACAGGACATCCAGCTCAGTATTTGCACCCAGGAGGCCCTCAACAAATGTTACAACCTTTTCCCCATGTACTAACTCATACTGTCAGGAAACCTTCTAGGACGCAATGTGCTCCATTTTCCTAACTAGATCCTTGAAGGCTCCACAGCACCTGACTCAGGACTATTATGCATACTGGAACACTCAATAAATGCTTATTGATTAATTAGGACTCCCTAGGCCATGCTAGGCAGGCAGAGATGGATTAAGTTGTTTAATAAAGTCTGTCCTAATGCACCAAAATCCTCTGGCAGGCTTCTGCTTTAAAGGGAGAAAAGAAGGAGAAGGCAGATTTTACAGCTGGTTGAAATATACTGGAAGAAGCTGTCAGGGGAAATCGTCCTGGGGATGAAATTGACAGAGTGACGGCCAGGCAGCCCTTTGCTATTAGTTTCAAACTACCAGTTATGTCTGTTTTAATCTGGAGGAAGCTTTGGTAATGAAGTGAGTGAGTGTGTTAATCTCAATAATGCAAAATTAATGTTGTTAGCATTTGTGGCCATCATTGCTTCAGTTTTGTCCAACAGGGAGATTTTTATTTAAATCCTTCTTCTGAGCTGTAATAGGATGGAAATATTCTTGCTCACTGTTATTTTTGAGAACTGTAAGTGAATGTTGGCCCTTCTGCCCCTTAAATCCATAGCAACAAACCTATTCCTTTTAAAACCTAATTTCAAAACGGTGGCCAGACCTAGAAATCTATCCTTTTAAGCTCAAATGTGGCATGGCAGAGGTTATATCTTCACTCCTGTAATTTTCCTCTGGGGAACAACTAGACCTTCGCTAACAAAGTATTGGTTAAATTTCACCCACTGGGGAAAAGAAAACTGACAAAAATGTGTCATGTTGCCTGGGTACAGGGTTGCAGAATATTTTTTCCCCAGTAGCTGATAAAGATGTGAAGACATTCTTTGATCCTTTGCCTTTCTCTGAGTAAAGGAGTGGCAAATGTATTTATCTGTTTAGTTAAATAAATGTGAAAAACAAAAGCAGAAACAAACAAAATCCATATATGTCTGATCTCTCTGAAGCTTTTCTTGAGATAAGATGAAGGAGGAAAGGTGATGGGCACCTGGATGACTCAGTCAGTTAAGCATCCGACTCTTGGTTTCCGCTCAGGGCATGATCTCACAGTTTGTGAGTTCAAGCCCTGTGTCGGGCTCTGTGCTGACAGTGTGGAGCCTGCCTGGGATTCTCTCTCTCTCTCCCTTTCTTTTTCTGCCCCTCCCTCGCTTATGCTCTCCTTCTCTCTCTCAAAATAAATAAATTAAAAAAAAAGATGAAGGAGGAAATGTAAGATGGAATTACTCAGATAATTGCCTAATTCTCTTGTCTACTTTGTGCAAGGGGATTGTCTCAACCCCAGAGGTCTAGCCTTTCTTTGGCATTGGCTCTTTCAAGACTATTATTAGAATAAGCTTTCTGAGAGTATCACCTGCAAAGCCATGCAAATTGTTTTCTAGCAGATGCCACGGACGGTCCATTATATGAATAAGTCCTTGTAAGTACATTATAAGAACAGCGTTGCATCACTGGGGCTACTGACTGACCTGACACTTCTTACCTTTTTAATAACCTTGCATCTGATTCTGCCAAAAGAAAGATTTTTTAAAAATTTTGATTATTAAGCATTCCATTAAATGTTTTATGGCCAAGTGATTTTCCCTTGCCACTTAGCAACAGATGGCATCAGATATAAAGGCTGTATTTCAAGATACATTTTTGGAAAAAGTTTACCGTTATGTCTAGATTTCCATCTTGAACAAGGTAAGAAGGATCTCACAGTTAAATATTAGTTTTTAGATGTTTAGCTTACTTTTTTTGTTGTTGGTCTAAAGTTTACAAAGAGAGTCTGCATATAGATGAAGTTGTGTGTGTGTGAGTGTGTGTGTGTGTGTGTGTGTGTGTGTGTGTGTGTGTCTAAAAATAGAAGAGGAAAAGCCAATTTTTGATTCAGAGATACCTGCAAGGCTGTTAGTTTACCTGTGGTCAACAAACCCTGATGGTCAGAGAGAGGGAAAGATTCCCATTTTTCTCCCTGTATAAACAAGACATCCTTGGGGCTGAAGTACAAATGTGTTGCAGTTGCCAGCTGTTAGGCTCAGGGTCTCCCCAAGTGCCTTGTTCAGGAAGCGTCCCCCTCTCTCCCCAGCATCACCCAGTGGCTCAAAGTCAGTTTGGGCAATGGGAGCGGAGAAGGGGTTAGGGTGGAGGCAGCAACCAAGGGTGGGTGATGGGGGGGAGGTCGCTTCCAAGGAGATGATAAACACTACCATACTGAGTGGATAAGTATGTGTTCTATAAATGGGCCAAAGATGGCGTTTGTATATGGGCTCTTAGGTTGTCTCTTTCTTCACTGCAGACTGAGACCAATAGCTCAAAAACCTGCCTGTGCCAAACTCGAATTTTTATACATTCAGTTATTTGAAACAATAGCCCCAACGAGCACATTTTAGCCATTTAGGGCCTGTCTGCTTTGCATATAATGCAAGACCTCCCCCAACACCTTCTGGACATTTATAGGATAGAGTTTTGTTGTTATAGGACCCCAAGCTATGAGGGCTCTTTGGAAGTAGACTAGACTCCCTGCTATCCTGCTGACCCTAGACATCGTGGAGACATAGAAGCCCTCTCTGTCTCCTCTCACCCAGTAGTTCTCTTGCCCCCTCTGTTTCTGGATAGCAACCTCCTTTGGACAGTCTTGTGCTGTGAGGCTCATGCAACCCTGCCCAAGGGATTCCCAGTACGGCTTATTGTGTGTACTGCCTCTTGTGGTCGTATATTTGTCCTTCATCTGAGGCCCAAGTCCTCAAACCGTCTGCACTATGTTATGATCTAGGCCTGGTAGCACTTGGCTATAAGTCCGTGGTTCATCTGAACCAAAGGGTTGCCAACAGAAAACACATATTTAACTGCCCTGTTTTGTTATTTTTTCAACTCTTCCTCTCAGACTGGAAGAACGCTCAGTCTTGCAAAGCTTGTCCATTTGAAACACTCACAGAAATAAATGATCTCCCTTACTAAGCGGCAACCGTTGACTGGTAATGCTATTGCTTAAGTGAAATGACAAGCACATAGATGTTTGTTTTATTGTTCTAGAAACTGTAGTTATACTTCAGCCTTTGTATGATGTATACAATAATGAAATACAAAAGAAAAAGAGTCAACTTTTTTTCTGGTAGAGAAGAAAAATATAAACAGAAATAAAATTAGTATCTGATTGTTTCATGGCTTTTGCTAATCTTTCTATAACCATATGACAGACTTTTTGAGAGTGTGGATAAATGTCTTTGTGTCCTAGTAAAATGGATTAATATTTGTTCTCAGTCAGTAGTGCTGAGAATGAGAAGTTAGAAAAGAGGAAGATGACTGAGGAGAGAAGAGATAGAAGGAAATTGGATAAGTTCTTAGATAGGAAGAGAGAAAACTATAAAAGGAAGCTTAGCCATGTGACCTTAGGCAAGTCTTAGAGCTTCAAATTCCTTTTTCTTTCTTTTTTAAAAGTCTATTTATTTATTTTGAGAGAGAGAGTGAGCCAGCACTCAGCAGAGGGGCAGAGAGAGAAGGAAGAGAGAATCCCAAACAGGTTCTGTCCTGTCATTCAGGGCCTGATGTGGAGCTTGATCTCACAAACCACGAGATCAAGACCTAAGCCAAAATCAAGAGTTGGACGCTTAACTGACTGAGCCACCCAGGGGCCCATGAACTTCAAATTCCTACTGTGTGAAATGGGATAAGAGGCAGATGTGACTGGCAGTGGGAAGTCCCATGGGAATGGAAGGACTTTTACTGAAACAGAGGGACGTTTGTGTATTTTATCTTCTCCTCTGCCAACAAACCACGAAGTAAGCTCTCAGAAGAGTAGGTGGTACCCAGACACCTGGAGTCACTTGGAAAGTCTCAGAGAGTTAGAAGCAAGGTCCCTGCAACTCACTTTAGAAGACAGATCAGCCTCTTTGTGTGGGGATGACATTGTCTAGTTAGGTTCTTATTTCCACGGTTCAGAAGGCAAAGTCCAGTCCTCCAGGCATGAATCCTAGGGGCAGAAAGGGGTCCTCGGACTCTGTTGGTGGATCTGGGCCCCACCTTCACCTGCTTTCTGGGCCCAAGCAGTAGCCAGATGTAGCCACGTTAGTGAAGCAAAGCACTGAGAGCTAAATCCTGGGACCCAACATGGATGCTGTTTCACAGGAGCCAAGCACGGAGGGACTAGGTGATCCTAGGAAGAACTGTGGTCATCCCCATAGAAATCTCCACCTTGGAGGAGTGTTCTCAGGCAGTTTGGATTACCAAAGGGCAAGAGGAGTCTCAGAAGAGAGTTACACTCCCTGCTAATAAGGCATGTGGAGATTTGAGACAATTGTTTTCCACTTGATATATGCAGAGTGGTTCTGCCTCCCATGGTTGATGAACCAAATATGTATTCCAGGGCAAGACAAAAGCAACTATAAAAAGATTTAGGAAGATGCCAAGATTATTGATTGGAGCCATTGCTTGGGCTTTTCCCCTGGTGAAATCACATTGGAGACTCTCACTTTCATACTGATTTCTACAGATTGTGGGCATCACCAGAGGGTTTAAAAAGCCTTTATAGTTGCAAATCAAGGGTGGAACCCTTGAAACTGGTTTCAAAAAGTCAGAAAAAAATAGAACTTAAAAGCTTTCCACAACTGTTTTAGATTTCAGGGCCCCATAGGGTTGATGGCCCATTTTTTGGCTGCACATTGGAAAAGCTGAGGGGTTGCTGGAAGGTTGTGGGGACTCTCCCAAGGTAATTATGTCACCCTGGTCTGAATGCGGGGCATGTCTCCTTGGAGACCCCTTCTTCATTAGCAGTATTTTGTCAGGTAATCCTTTACCCCAGGCACCGACATACATTGTTTCTTTCTCTAAGTCTCTTTTCTTAAAACAAAACACCCCCCCATCTCTTCTAATAATGGTGCGAGAAACCTGGATTAACTATTTAAAAAATTTTTTTTTTCTGTGTTTTATTTATTTTTGAGAGACAGAAAGAGCACAAGCAGGGGAGGGTCAGAGAGAGAGGGAGACACAGAATCTGAAACAAGCTCCAGGCTCTGAGCTGTCAGCACAGAGCCCGACGCAGGGCTTGAACCCACGAACTGTGAGTTCATGACCTGAGCTGAAGCCAGACGCTTAACCATCTGAGCCGCCCAGGCGCCTCAAATATTTTTTAATATTTTAAAAAAGCCACCACAAACCTCCACTACAGAAAACTGGAAAAAGTAGTGAAAAGTAGAATCAAAGAGTCTTCCATTATCCTCCCATTTTGAGACTTGAAATCAAGCTACGTTTTGGCATACATACACATATATGTATATGCATACACAATCTATATAGTTATTAAATTGTTGACATAATTGAGATCACATGGAACCGAACAAATGAATACTTCTGTGCTTTTTGGCTTAATATGTGACATAGGCATTTCCCCATATTACCAAAACCTCTTTATAAACATTTTACATAAGCGAATAGCATTTTCTTTTGAATGCACTGTAATTTGCTTATCCAATCTCCCAATCTGAAGCATTTCAGTTGTTTCCAACGTCTTTGTTATTATAAATAGTACTGCATTTAGCATCTTTGTGCCTGATTCTGCTTTTCCTGTTCTCAGGCTGAATGGCTGATAGGAATATTTTTTGAGCTTTTCATGTGTACTGCCAAAACAGTTTTCAAAAAGATTTTATTTACCACTTACAGTCCTCCAGAACTGAGTTCCCTTTTCACTCTACCTCATCAGCACAGGGTAATCCTATTTTTAAGAAAATGACTAATTTTAGAGGTAAAAAGCTGCATCTTATTACTGGAATTGTTGCCTATTTTTCTTTGTTTGCTTGCCATTCTATTTTTGTTTTTGACTTTTTCATGCACTTGGTCCACTTATCTGTTGATCTATATACCAAAACCATCTATCTATATATAAGATAGTTATAATTTTTGTGTGGTATTGACTATATGTGTTTTGGTTATTGTCCTGTTTATTTTTAAATGCATACATTGTAATTTTTTGATCATTTCCTTTTTAAAAATTTCTTTTCAACATTTAGCGATTAGATACTATTCACATATATTCTTATAGTTTTGTTGTAATCATTGTAACTTCTTATATTTACCTTTTTAATCTCTCTAGAATTTCCTTGGAAATATTTCAGAGATGTTTTTAAATGGAGTTTTCTTCCCAAATGGCTGACTGTTACAGCTTTATGGGCTGAAAAGATCTTCATTTTTCTACTGATTTGTGATGAATCTTTTATTAAGTACTACATATATTAGTGTTTGCTAATTATGTATGCTGTTTTATTAATTGTTTTAAGACCAGGAAGAGCTAGTGCCTTCTCATTACTTTTTTTTAATGTTCTTGATTGTTCTCAGATATTTGTCCTTAAAGATGAGCTTTAGAATTATTTCACCAAGGTTAAACAAAAGTCTTGTTGGAATTTTCATCAGTATTATTACAGAAATCAAGACCAAACAAATGAGCACAACAAAGGCTATTTATTTAGAGTTTCTGTAGGAAGGGAATTAGCCCCCATCACGTGTGTTTTGGGAGAGACTCAAAGGCAGGCAGAGGACTGGGAAAGCTTTATAGTGGAGAGAGAGAAGGGAGGGCTTCAGGTGTGTCCTGATCAGACGCTGTTGGCACAGAGAGGCTGGAGGCGGGTGAACTAGAAGTGGGGCATCCTCTGTGACTGGCTAGGGGTACATGTTTAACTTTCTCTGGTTGGTCCTAAGCTGTCAGTGGGGACAAAAATTACGGGAGCTGTCAGTTATTAATCAAGTCATTAATCAACCTGGCCAATTTAGGTTAATAGTTACAGAAGTTATTGTTTAACTTCCTGGATTGCTAGTAGAGTTAATAGTTGAACTTTCTACAAATCTGACTTTGGGGGCTGTTCACTTTAGATAAGGGGTGAGGTTCCTGGATGGGTAGCTGCAGTTGGGAGTCAGAGTTCTGGGTTTTACATAGAACTTGGCCATTGTCCATTGGTATATTCAGTCTCATATTAAAACTATCAACTAACTCAAAAATTGGTAGCCTGATACTTTCGATATTCTCATCCAAGAAATAACTCTTGATTTATAGCTTTCCTCAAGAGAGTTTTGAGTTTACTTTTTTTTAAAAGTTTATTTATTTATTTTGAGAGAGAGATAGAGCGAGTCTGTGCATGTACACCCTTGCATTGGGGAGGGACAGAGAGATTGGGAGACAGAGAATCCCAAGCAGGCTCCGCACTGTCAGCACAGATCCCCGTGCTGGGCTCTATCCCATGAACCATGAGATCATGACATGAGCCAAAACCAAGAGTCCGACACTCAACTGACTGAGCCATTCAGATGCTCCAAGTGCCTCTCTTGAGTTTACTTCTTATGGATCATGTATGCTGCTTTTAAAAGTTATTTCTGGGGGCGCCTGGGTGGCTCAGTTGGTTAAGCGTCCGGCTTCTGGCTTCGGCTCAGGTCATGATCTCACGTTTCGTGGGTTCGGGCCCCGCATCGGGCTCTGTGCTGACAGCTAGCACAGAGCCTGGAGCCTGCTTTGGATTCTGTATCTCCCTCTCTCTCTCTGATCCTCCCCTGCTTATGCTGTCTCTCTGTCTCTCAAAAATAAATAAAAAATATTTTTAAAAAAGTTATTTCTGGATTGTGTATCTTTTGTAGCTTTTGTGCATGGGCTATTTTATTGTCCTGTATTTCTTTTATCTTCTTTCTTTTTAAAGTAATCTCTACTTCCAACTGTTGCAAGTTCAAAATCAAGAGTTGCATGTTCTACAGACGGAGCTAGCCTGGTGTCCCTATTATTCTGTTATTTTAGTCACTGATAAATGGTACAAAGTAAAGCTAATTACTTCTTAAAATACTTTCCCAGTATTCAGATAATTTGCTAAACATGAATTTTCTAGGCATGTAAGTGATCTCCTCCTATTGAAAATACTAATACCTCTTACTTTCATTTCAGATTTTATTGCATCATGAAGAGTTTCCATATAGTGTTAATTATAGTGGTTGTGGTGAAAATTCTTACTTTGGCCTCAATTTTAGATGAGGATGGCTTTAGGAACTATATTTCACTACTTAGTATGATGATGGTAAAGATTTGAAGATATTCTTCATCATACATTCATCATAGACTAAACATATTCAGAATAAAGGAAACTCCAGTTATCCTATTTTTAGTTTGAAGTAATTTTGGATTTACTTATTGAATATCTTTTCAACCCCTTTTGGTAAGATAATATGCTTTAAATTTTACTGCCCCAATCTGAGCTACTATATCACTAGATTTTTTTTCCTTTCTATTACTAGATTTTTAACACTTATATTACTACACTAAAATTTAACTTCAGAAAATTATTATTTTAATGTTTTTTAGCATCTTAGTTAAAAATTTAATATCTATATATAAGGGCTATTGCCTATTATGTTGAGAATTCTCAGGCTTGTTAATTCACGAGAAGGATGCACAAGCCTCAGCATGTAGATAGTCATACTCATGCTGTGATTTAGTTCAGTGGAAGAATATGGAATGAAATCAGTGAAGGGAAAACCAGGCACAATCTTCCAAGAGTCCTTTCCTGGTGGGGTTACATGAGATGCACTTATGTCCCCTAGCAACGAGTGTCCCCACTCCTGTGGAAGACCATCTACCAGGGAAGCAGCTCATTATAAACTCAGTGTCCAGGGTTTTTACTGGAGGCAGCCTCTGGTAGGCAGGTACCAAAAGTTCAGTCCGCCACAGGGAAAGCTTGTGTTCAGCTTACACTGTATGGTTCACATGAACAGTTTAGGCATAGTGAGCTGCTCTGATCAATTAGGGCGTTGGGAGCCCTCCTGAATTCCAAGTTCCCACATGCCAGCCAAGATCATATAAGTAGATCTTTCTCCCCCATTTAATTCATTAGTTGATTAGTTAATTTCAATTCAAGTTAGTTAATGTACAGTGTAGTCGTAGTTTCAGGAGTAGAACCCAGTGATTCATCTCTTACATATGACACCCAGTGCTCATCCCAAAAATTGATAGATACCCATAAAGTAGATATTTCTAAAATTAGCAGTCAGGCTTGTTAACTCTTCTCTGTACACCCATATTTGTGTGTATGTGTATGTGTGTACATGTACTATTTTGTCAGGTTTTGGTATCACAGTTAAGGTAACATTATGAAATAAATTGGGCAGGGTCCTTTCTCTCTCGTATGTGTGTGTGTGTGTGTGTGTGTGTGTGTGTGCATATGCACGTGTGTGATGAAACAGTTTACACAGAATGAGAATTTTCTGCTCTTCGAGGATTTATAAGAACTTATCTATAAAATTACATGGCCACAGAATTTGGGGGAGGTAATGAAAAGTTAACTTACTTCTTCTTGAGTCCTGTAATTCTTCACCCCCGCCCTGCCAAAAGTTGTCCATTTCATTGAGATTTACTAATCTATTTACACACCTGGCAAATTTTTCACTTGTAATTTTAAAATCTTCTGTGTACCCATTCATCTATCATCTTTCATTGCTAAATGTATTTACTTATGATTTTGCTTTCTGTTTTTATTGATTAGCTTATCCAGGGATTTGTTTGCTTTATTGAATTTTGAAAGAACCAGTTCTTACTATCATCTATCAATTTTGTGTTTCTATTTTTTAAATTCATTTATGTATTTATTTATCTTGATTATCTTCTTTCCTTGCTTGAGTTATATTTTGTCATTTTTTCTTTAGTTTCTTGAGTTGAAAAAACTTTATTTTCTTACTTAAAAAAAGGAACCAAGTATTTGAGACTATATATTATAAGAAGTACAGCTTTAGCTGTATTGCATAAATGTATATGTATGTAATTATCTGCTGTTGTGCTTTTGATTTTTACCTCAACCTTATTATCATTTAGGAAGGACATTTTTCTTTTTAATTCCCAAGGGTTTAAAAAGCTTTCCTTTTTATAACTTCTAGTTTGATTGCATTGTATTCAGAGAATGTGGCCTAAGTGATTACCCAGAAGCGGAGCCTGAGACAAGCATTTGAGTACAGGTTGGTTATTTGGGAAGTGGTGGAAATATTGGTTAAGGGAGTAAAGAAATGAACCAGCGAAGAGAGCAATATTTAGTAATGTATTTAAAATATTTAGCAATATTTAGTAAAATAGCACTTGCTATTTATTTATTCCCCCTGTTTTAAAATTGTAGAATTATATATATGCATATATATAATAACCATATATATAACTATAGATCTTAAGTGCATAGCTTGATGAATTTTTCTAAATACATACAACCATGTAACTTGTTCCCTTATTAAGGTATAGAGTGTTTTTATTACCCCAGAAAACCCCTTCCTAGTCAACTCCCCCTCCTCCATAGGCAATCACTGTTTTGACTACTATCTCCATAAGTTAGTTTTACTCATTCTATAACTTTATATGAAAGGAATCCTATGGGTGGACTCTTTTGTGTCTAAGCTCTTTCCTTCAGCATAACATTCGTGAGACTTCACACATACCGATAGTTCCGTTTGTGGCTGAGTAATGTTCCATTGACTGAATATACTTCAGCTTGTTTCTCCATCCTTCTGTTCATGGCCATTTGAATTGTTTCCTAGAGAATATGAGTAAAGCTGCTATGAACATTCTTGTACACTGTTTTTGGACATATGTCTTTATTTGTCTTGGGAAAATATCTAGGTTTGGAATTGCTGGCTCATAGGGCAGAGGTACATCTCACTTTATAAGAAACTGCTGAACAAACTTTCCAAAACGGCCATACCATGTTTCATTCCTATGAGAAATGTGGGAAAGTTCTAGTTGCTCCACATTCTTGCCAACATTTGATGGTGTTATCATTTTTAATTCTGGCTTTTTGAGTGTATGTGAAATGATATCTCATTGTGGTGCCTAATTTCCATCTTCTTGATGATTTATGACATTGAACAGTGTTTATGTGCTAATTGGCCATTTTAATACCTTCCAGTGTAGAATATTCACTCAGGTCTTGAGTTGTATACATTTTTATTATTACATTGTAAAAGTTCTTTATATATTCTGCATACAAAATAGCTTTGGGATTGCCAGCCATCTTGTTTAACTGTATATTCCTGGGCTGCACCTCAGACGTCTGGTGCAACATTCTTGGTCAGGATGGGCTCTGGGAATTGTCACTGCTGTCAGCACCCCCAGGGATTCTGATGCGCGGTCAGGCTTAGATGCCACTGGAGTAGCCGGAACACCAGGTTGGGTATTGAACGACCCCCTGCCTCACTAACTAACTCAGCTCCTCCTTCTGGTTCCCAGGGTCACCATCTGTGCAGGGACGGGGTCTACTAGTTGGCAGCTGAAGCCCCGGCTGGATCTGAGGTATGTGGTATTATCAGCAGCACAAAGATTCTCCAGTTTGGCAAGCTGAAGGCTGGCTGGCACGTTCGGCTCTAGCCAAGCCACACATCCTTCCCCACACAACATGTCTGACAACCAAGTGGAGGCAAGAGAACTGAAAACAGACACTGTAGCTCCAGCATGGGAGCAATCTTTGAAGGACCCAACAAAACAGCCGTTGACTGGAAGCTGTCGAGGAGCAGCTGGTTGGGTCTATGAGCTTCTTGCAGCTGTTTGCGATATGTCAAATGAATTTTTGTTTTTATGTGTTAATGTACTCCCAGTTATTTTACAGTGTGTTTGACATTTTACAGTATAGTAAAGTGTGTACATGCCTAATTAAAACAGATGTGCATTTGATAAAATAATTACAGGATATGCTGAAGAAAAATGGCTAATTATATATGAGGCATAAACACCTAAACATACACTATAAATACATACTTGAAAAGTACTGGAAAGTAGGTATAATTGGCTAGATTCTCTTAGAGACATTCTTTAGATTTTCCAGGCCTTAAGATCCACTGGCATTAGAATTTTCTGCCTAATTTTTTATGATATCCCTCCCACCCTCCCCCATATCTCATCCTTCTTTCCCCTCCTAGAATCAAGCTGAGGAGACTTCTCTCTACTGGAGTTAGTAAAACAAAAACATAAAGAATGACAGTTAACTTGTATTACTATGTGCTAGGCACCGTTACATATGACAATATATTATCTCATTGAATCTTTGCACTGGTTTTGCGAAGTAGCTTCTATTGTTCTTTCCCTTTTACAGTTAGGGAAGTTAAGACTCAGAGGTTGACAACTTGCTAAAGATCTTTGAGTGTGGAAATGTAAGCTCCAAGATTCAAACCGAGGCCTGAGGACAGAACCCATTCTCTTTAACCACTACCCCATCCTGTCTCTCTCAGAGTGTCTTTCCATGCAGCCACTTCTGTGCTCCGAGATGGCAAATACTGCTGGTATAGGGAACTCATTTCAAATTCCTCTGGGGGCACCTGGGTGGCTTAGTCACGTAAGCATCCGACTTCAGCTCAGGTCATGATCTCACAGCTCTGTGCGTTCAAGCCCTGCATTGGGCCCTGTACCGATAGCTCAGAGCCTCGAGACGGCTTGGAATTCTTTGTCTCTCTCTCTCTCTGTCCCTTCTCTGTTCATGCTATCTGTGTCTCTCTCGAAATAAATAAATAAACATTAAAAAAATTAAAAAATTCCTCTGCTACCATTGTATACTATTTTAGAATATTTCAGACCACCTGCTGTAGGTGGTAGGGTAAAAAGTATTTGTCAGGCAACATAAATGTTTGTAGAAAACATTGAGAAGTCCTTTAAATATCAAACTAGGATTTGTATTTTTCAAGGTGATGTCAGATGGACTTGGCCTTTATGTAGACAATCCAGCTTGCTTGGAGTATGGGGAATACCAAAACAGTCTGTTAGTCCTACGTATGGGAAGGTGGCTACAATCTGTCTTCTGATATTTTGGAGAAATGGGTTATTCTGGTTCTCTATGACCAAATATGATCTACCAGGATACTGAGAGTAATTTATATAGTGATGATTCAGGAAGTGCTTAGGGTCACAACAGGAGTATCAAATTGCAGTGAGTATGGAATGTATGGCTAAGGGTGTACACTCTTTCACTCAGTTGCTTATGTGACCTCTAGCCAGTGGCTTAAACAGGCTTCAATTTCTTCGTCTCTAACATGGGGATAATAAACGTATGTGCCTCTAGGCTTGTTGTAAAGTTTAAATGAAATAATCTGTGGAAGGTGTTCAACACAGTGCCAGGCAACAGAAAGCATACAACACATCACCATCATCATCATTATAATTATTGTTTGGTAATTTAGGATTATTTATCTTGGAAGGTAAAGGGAGGAGGGTACATTAAATTGATTTTAGACTACCAGATTATAATCTTAGGTAAATTACACCTATCCTCTCTTGGCTCGAGGGTTTTCCTCTGTAAAACAAAATGGTTGGATTAAAGGACCTTTTGGGTCACTCTGGTTCTAAGAAACTGTGACTTGAGATAACATATTCCATAGCCATTTGTGATTTTACTTCCTTTCTAAGCTGTGGGGACCGTGTGTTCATCAAAGGATCCCAAGTAGAGGGAAGGACTCATGTACGATGCAAGAGTAGGTGCTGTGGAGGGCTGCAATGGAGCAATCTTATTGGAAATGTCTTACTTGGAGCTGTTTTTCTTCCTCTCCTTTAAATTATTTCTCCTTCATGGTCACACTCGGCAGTCAGGGAGAGTGGAGGTGGGTGACTCCAGAAATCTTTTCTCCTGGGTTCTGAGGTGAGCAAAACCTGGCCAAGCAGGAGAAGGCCTGAGCTTTGTGAGCTTCCAGAGCCCGGAAGGTTCTGCTGGCTCAATCAACAGGCCCAGCAGCATTATTGGCAGCAACTTGAAGTAAGAGCCGCTCCCAAGGGGCATAGTCTCAGCCCTGTTCTAGTGGTAGGGGGGAGGTGGGGAGGGAGAAGGCAGCTATTGGCACCTGTGGGCTGGGGAATTCTAAGGCGCTGGCTCACCCCCGGTGTGCCTCAGGCTATGGCTCTCCCTGGGTTCTGCATCTGCCTCTCTCTAGGGTGGCATGAGCCTTGGTGCATGGAGATGCTGTACCGATGAGTTTGTCCCCCCTTCCCACATCCTAAACCTTCAGCTGGATTTATAAGTGTATAACAAGGCTATTAAAAAAGTCGGTATTGGAGAAACATCACTAATGACATGGCTTAAATAATTACCACCTGCAGTGAATTTTTTTAAAGAGACATCAGTGCCTTTACTTAATATGGTGCTAGGAACTGCAAGAATGCTGTTTTCAGATTCCATTATTCTCTTTGCTGCTCACTGCAGTGTGAAGGGGCTTCAGGCAGACTGAGCTTTTCATTTATTAGAGGGTCCATCTACAGAAGAAGACTGGACTGTTTTTCTTCTGCTGCTGACTGCAGAGATGAAGGGATTAAAAGCTGGCTCACAAATGGTGTGGGGGTTGTGGTCTTGGAGTATATTGGGGATAGCCCTGGGGACAGCTACTCAGAGTTAAATGATCTTGAGGCTGGATATGGAGACGGATTATGGCAAAGGACTTCGGTGAGGAAATGGAGGAGGCGACAAGCCATCACTGTGTTTATCAATCTTTCTGAGTTTTGTAACTGATTAGATAACGGTTTCCACAAAAGGACTGATTGATGGATGTCAAGCAACACATCTTTGGGGAATCAATCCTAGTTGGAGTAATTAACACATAAGTGTGTGAAATACCGTGATGTTCTCATTTGATACTCAATCTGTTTCTTGGCCAAATCTCAGGCATTTAAATTTATATTTGGATTTAAAGTGGCATATCTTACCCTGGAAAATATGCTTGTCAAAGAAATAAGTCGAGTATTGAGTATTTATGAAAATGGAGTATTCTCCATATTCTAGAGATGGGAAGAAAAACCTAGTTGGATGCAGATGTAATTACTGTCCCTCATGGTTTATAAGAGAGGATGGATTCATCTCGTGTCCTTGAAGGAAAGACTCTTGTTCATTTCTTCCTGGTCTTATGCCTGTCCCTGAAAAATCAAAATGTGGGCTGGCCAAACTATGTTCCCGCTCTCTAATCAGATAAGAGTTGAGTTTAAGTTTACAGAAGAGAGGGACACACAAATGAATAGATCTCAGCTGTAAATAGATTATTGCCTCATGTTTTTTTTTCTTTTGCTCTCCTTTTCTGATGACAAAAATTAAGTTATTATAGAAATTACTTCTGAAGAGACTGCCTGCTTTAAAAAAAGTCCAATTTTATTGAGCTTGATTCTCCAACTTAAAGGCTGGAGAGCAGATGTCTGAGTATTCAATTGGAACAAAGATGGAAACTTGGGAGGAGAGACTCCCAGGGTTGATGCCAGTTTCTAGTAGAGAATTTGGAAGAATTATAGAGACACGTTACCTAAATCTTTTCAAGACTGTTCATGATGGAGAGGATAATTGTGTAGACTGATTTTATTCTTTTCCCAAAGTAAAGGGGTGACATTTTTTGAAGTCCTGAATATGAGTAATTTACTGTACTTAAAGTAGATGGAAAGTTACATCTCATATAAAAAAAACCTTGCAAATGATTAGGAGTTGAACATATTTTCTAACAAAACAATGTTCTCTTTCTCTAAAAAAATATATCCCTGGTGGGTGTTTTGAATCCCACCTAAAAAGAATAAGATGAAGAGAAAATTGAATGCTGTAAGAGACGAACGACATGTGTGGTGTAGTTTAACATTTGGTTCTTTTGAGAGGCAAATTTAGTGTTCTGAAGCCTTTGGATCTCATATGGCCATCTGATAGTTAGTAATATACTATGTGGGGGTGTCTGTTTGAGAAGAAATTGCTGTATCATTTCCAGATCTTTCCATTTGTGAGAGGATTATTTTTCTTATTTTTTTCCCTCCCTCTCCTAAGGAAGAAAAGCCAGACAATTAATTTGGCCTTTTGCTATTCAGCTTTAGCTTTGAAAGATTTTTCTAAAATGTGGATCTTTCAAAGGTATGTATCTTTTCTAGGTGTGGTCTTATCTTGAGCCAGTCATTCCAGATTCTGCATAGCTCTGGATTTATGACTTTGGACTACATCTAGGGAGAAAATATTTGATTCTTTTGATTCTATTATTAGGAATAGACCACATAAAACCTATTGAGCAGGACTGATTTATCAAACATATGAAGAAGTGCCCAATGATATTAGCCACTAGAGAAATACAGATTCAAACCGCACAATGAGGTAATAATATATACTCACCAGAGTGGCTGAAATTAAAAAGACTATATTGAGTATTAATGAGGATGTGGAACACTGGAATTCTCATCCCCTGCTGTTGGGAATACCTCTTTGTGTGCATGTTTTTTTTTTTTTATGTTTTTTTTTTTTTTTTTTTTTTTGGGAATGCCTCTTTGGAAGAAAATTTGGCAACTTAATATAAAGTAAAATACGTACTTACTGTGTGACCCAGAAATTCCACTCCTAAGAATTTAGTCAAGAGGATAGAAAACATACGTCCATACAAAGACTTATGCCTGCTAATCCATTGCTCCTTTATTCATCTTGTTCCAAACTGGAAACAACCCAAATATTCACCAATTGTGGTACACCCATGCAATGGAATATTACTTAAATAAAAATGAAAGGACTACTGATACACACAATAACATGAGTAAAACCCAAATGATAACTGAAAGATTCCAGACAGAAAAGACTACCTACTCTATGATTCGATTTATATGCAATTCTAGAAAAGTTAAAACAATAGTGATAGACGGTGGCCAGGGAGTAGGGAGATAGAAGTGACTGCAAAGGAGTGGTAAAACTTTTTGGATGATGGCAGTTTTCTTAATCATAATGATCGTGGTGGTTACGATAATTATGAATGTTAGAGCTCACTTAATTGTAACCTTAAAATTGGTGGATTTTACTTTATGTTAATTATAGCCCCATAAAGTTGATTTAATTTAAAAAAGTGGTTCCATGTGCCACTTTTAGGTGGTTAGGTGCAATCGAGTGAAGGTTGGATCCTCGTCAGAAAGACAAGCAACTTGTGGTCTGACTGAGGGAAAAAGACTTTTCCTCACGTTCCATTAGAAAATAAGACCATTTCTTAAAACATAACCTCACTCATTCATAAATTCATTTATCAAAACATATACTGAGATGTTATTAAAGTCGAACACTAATCAAAACATGAAGTGATTGCTGAAGATATTAATTGGTGCTCAGAAAATATTGAATTGAATTGAAAATTTGGGTGTTTCATCACAATAGTATCATGAATCTACGCAGCATGAATTCAGTGGCTATTTTGGAGGGTGCCTGAGTGGCTCCCTCGGTTAAGCATCCAACTCTTGATCTCATCTCAGGTCTTGATCTCCAGATCATGAGTTCAAGCCCCACATGGGGCTCTGCATCAGGGTATGACACCTCCTTAAAACAAAAAACAAATAATGGCTAATTTGGGCTCAAATCACTGGGTTTTGGGTATTTGTGATAACGAGAAAGCACTGGCACTGACTGAACCCTTGATTCAAATTGAATGTTGAGCCAGAGAAATGGAATTCTCCCCTTTTTGCATTTCTGTTACCGGCCTTTAGAAGCTGTGGGCCTTCCCTGCAGGAGAGCTACTCTAATCTGTGAGAAGATGAGGTGGAGGAATTTTCACTCTGCATATATTCTTAGAACTTTATGGTTGGTTTTCAATGTGATTATATAATCTCCATGCAAATGCCATCTGCCATGTTTGGCACTTACGATAAAATATTTGAGATATTTTATTCATTTTGCTTGAGAAACAGATTTTGAGAAATCAGATCTTTCCCTTCTTGAGAACACAACTCTGTAGAGGCTGTGTAGAGTTCTCCTAGGCATGACTCGGTTCTATTTTTACCCATGGCTGGAGCTGTAAACTTGATTTAAAATTTTTGTTGAAGCTTTTGTTTGCCATTTTGAAACCATACATTTTAAAATCAGCTTTAAGGTTTGCCTGCTTTTTGTTTTCTTTTTGGTATGAATTTATACTGTGCTTTTCAAAGGCAGTTTGCACTTTTAGGGGCGCCTGGGTGGCTCAGTCGGTTAAACTTCCCACCCTCCATCTTGGCACAGGTCATGATCTCACGTTTGGTGAGACTGAGCCCCATGTTGGGCTCTGAGCTGATAGCATGGGGCCTGCTTGGGATTTTCTCTTTCTCTCTCTCTTCTTCTCCCTGACTTGAACATGCTTTCTCTCTCTCTCAAAGTAAATAAGTAAACTTTAAAACAAATATGCAACCCCCCCCCCCCAAAAAAAACAAAGGCAGTTTGCACTTTTAGAAGGATTCAAGGAAGGCTAAGTTCCAGACTCAGGTGATCAAAATTTCCCTAAAAAGGACCAAACCATATTATTATCTGGGTAAAGAACAGCCTGGTTTTCTCTAACACAGTGGGTTCCTGATTCATAAGCACTCAAATATATATAATTGATCCAATTATTTAAGTAATACTGCCTATCCCTACCTGTGTCATACTTTCTCTCTTCCGTTCCTAGATTCTTCCAAGGAAGAAAAACAATAAACAATAATAACAAACCTTGAATATTCTGGAGAACCCATGGGCTCACAAGTAGAGGAAAAACTGAACACATTTAATATGGTAGGGAATGGGATCCAGGAGACCTACCAGGCCAGGGTGACTTCTCCATGTGGTGGATTCTTTAAATAAAAACTTTGATTTCTTCTATATTTTCCAGAAAATTGTATTTTACCTCCCTCCCACCACTTAATTTAAACAATCAGGACAATTATAAATTCTAATGACAAACAGGTTTAAAAAAATTTTTTTTTAATTTTTAACATTTTTTTAAAAATTTATTTTTGAGAGACAGAGAGAGACAGCACGAACAGGGGAGGGTCAGAGAGAGAAGGAGGTACAGAATCTAAAGCAGGCTCCAGGCTCTGAGCTAGCTGTCAGCACAGAGCCCAAGGAGGGGCTCAAACCCATGAACTGAGATCATGACCTGAGCTGAAGTCAGATGCTCAACTGACTGAGCCACCCAGGTGCCCCCCCCCCGAATTTTTTTTAAATTGTGAGTAGGCTTCACACCCAGTATGGGGCCCAGCTGAGGGCCCAGCTTGGGTTCTGAACTCATAACCCTAAAATTAAGACCTGACCTGAGATTAAGAGTCCAACTCTCAACCAATTGAGCCACCCTAGTGCCCCAAAACAGGGGTTTTATTAAAAACTTTCAATAACTTTAGGAGGGTTGAGAGGTTGTTAGTCAATCAGATATTTTTGTAAAAATAGTTTAGTTACTTTGCTTTTTATGTAATTGCTACCCTTGGCCAATGGGAGTCTTTTTTTTTGTTTGTTTTGTTTTTAATTTCAACATTTTATTCTGAACATTCCCAAATATACAGAAAAGTTGAAAGAATTGTTCAATGAACAGCCATGTATCTATGTATGAGTTTCCTGTTGCTGTGTAAAAATGAGCACAAGCTTAGTGACTTAAAAGAATATCAATGTATTTTTTTTTTACAGTTCTGGTAAAATTATAGACTCTGAAATGAGTTGTGTAAGGTTAAAATCAAGGTTCCAGGGGTGCCTGGGTGGCTCTGTCAGTTAAGTGTCCAACTTTGTCTCAAGTCATGATCTTGTGGTTCGTGGATTCGAGACCTGCATGGGGCTCTGTACTGGTGGCTCAGGGCCTGGAACCTGTTTTGCATACTGTGTCTCCTTCTCTCTTTGCTCCTCTCCTGATCATGCTCTGTTTTTTCTCTCTCTCAAAAAATAAACATTAATTTTTTTTTCTTTTTTAAAAATAAAATAAAATAAAATAAAATGAAGATGCCAACAGGACTATGTTCTAGAGAAGGATTTATTTTCTTTGCTTTTTCCAGCTTCTAGGGGATGTATATCCTGCTTGGCTATGGCCACATTCTATGACTTCTGCTTGTGTGGTCACATCACGTTTTCTGCCTTTGGCTTTCCTGTCTCCTTCTTTAAGGACTCTGATTACAATGGGCCTGCCTGGATAATCTAGGATAATCTTCCCACCTCAAGAATCTTAATCACAACTCTAAAGTCCCCTTTGTCAGGTAACATAACATCTTCGCAACTTCATGGGATTAGAATGTGCACATTCTTGGGGGCCCATTATTTAGCTTGCCACAAACTACTACCTATGTTCTGAAATTAGCATTTTGCTTTATCACCCATCTACCATCTATTTACCTCTCTAGCCAATAGCTATCCATCAAGTCACCTTCCTTCCTTCCTTCCTTCCTTCCTTCCTTCCTTCCTTCCTTTCTTTCTTTCTTTCTTTCTTTCTTTCTTTCTTTCTTTCTTTCTTTCTTTCTTTCTTTCTTTCTTTCTTTCTTTCTTCTTTTGCATTGAAAATAAGTTGAAGACACTGATAAACCTCCCACTACAAACACACATGCCATTTACTAGAGTTCAATATTCATTTTTGGTGCAATTTATTTTTTGAGGTAAATTTATATATTGTGAAATGCACAAATCTTAAGATGCCATCAATGCATTTTGACAAATGCACACATCGGTGTAATACCAGCTGCTTTTGAGATACAGAACACTACCACCTCTCCAGAAAGTTCTTTCATTCTCATTCTCGGTCAAACTTGTCCTATCCTAATGTTTCATTTTTCCCATTACTGGTAAGTTTGGTCTCTGGTAGAACTTTACTCAGATAACATTTTTAAGATTCATCCATGCTGCACATAGCAGTAGCTCTTCTCTTCTATTGTTCAGTAGTATTGCATGTATCCATTGTTGGAACTCATCCTAGGTCGCTTAGCTAGTGCTCTGTTAATGTGCACTTGGACCATTTCCAGGTTTTGACTTTTAAGAATGAACGTGCTGTGAACAGTTTTGTGGCACTCTTTCTGGGGACTTACGCTTTTATTGTTTTGAATAAGAATGGATACAGTTTTGTACTTTGTGTGGTGTTAAGGATTACAATATATATCCTTAATTTTTCATGGCTTATTTATTTGGAGCTAAAATTATATTATTTTTTTAAAAAATGAAAGAAAGAAAGAAAACAGAAAAGAAAAAATGGTAAAAGCCTCGCAGAATTTTGGTCTACATACTCTCACTCTGTAGTATTTATGCTGTAATTGTTATATGTGTTGCGTGTACATTTTATAAACTCCACCATAAGTGGAATGCTATAATTTTTGCCCCACTCAAGTGTCTTAAATAGATTAAGAAGGAAAGGTATTTTTTACCCATTTATTTACCACTTAGGGTATTATTAATTCCTTCTTGAAGATTCAGGTTGCAGTTTGGTGTCATTTCTTTTCAGTCTGAATAGCTTCTTTTAACATTTTTGTAGTACAGACCTGCTGGCAATGGATTCTCTTAGTTCTTATATATCTGAAAATGTCTATTTTCCCCTCATTTCTGTTGTATGGATTCTGCATAGACATCTTTTTCTCTTTCTGTTCTTTAAAAATGTTGCACCATCTTTTGGCATCCATTTTTTCTGATCAGAAGTCAGTGGTTATTTGTATTATTGTTGCTCTGTATGTTAGGTCTTATTTTTCTCTGGCTGTACTCAAGATATTTTCTTTATATTTGGCATCAGCAGTTTAACTGTAATGTGCCTAGGTGTATTTTTCTTTGTATTTATCCTGCTTAAGTTCACTGGATATCTTGAATCTGCAAATTGATGTCTTTCTCCAAATCTGTGAAACTTTTGGTCATTATATCTTCAAATTCTTTTTTTACCCCATTTTTCACTCTCCTTTCCTTTTAGAACTCCAGTTACACAGATGTTAGGCTTTTTAATATTGGTCTTTTAATTTTTCAATCACATTTCCTTCCTCTGTTTTTCAGAATAGATTATTTCTATTCACTTATCTTCAAATTCACTGGGTCTTTATCCTGTTATCTCCTATCTTCTGTTAAACCCATTTAGTGAATTTTTCATTTCAGAAATTGTATTTTTCAATACAGAATTTCTATTTTTGTAAAAAAATAGTTTATATTTCTTTACTGAAATTACCTACTTGTTCATTCATTATAAACCAGTTTTCTTTCCACTATTGAGCATAGTTATAAAAACTTTGAAATCCTTATCTACTAATTCTAATATGTGAGTCACCTTGGGGTCAGTTGCTATTGATTGACTTCTCTATTCATATAGATCACATTTTCCTATATTATCACATAACTAGTAATTATGGATTGTATTCTGGATACATTTTGTAGGTAATATGCTGTAGAGGCTCTGAATTCTGTTATGTTTCTCTGAAGAGTATTGATTTTTTTTTTGTGTTAGCAGCATTTGGTGGAGGCAGACTCTGAACTCTTTTTCCTCTGAGATAGGCAGGAGCTGAAATATCTATTCAGTTAGTTCTTCTAGCCTTAGCTGGGCGTCTTGGAGCCTGCCTGCACACATGCAATCTGGTGATGAGCCAGAGATTTAGGCAGATATACAAAATTCAGGGCTCCTGCTCTTTTGCTCTCTCCTTTCCAGAATTTCCCCCTCACTGTTCAGCTGCTGTGGCCATTCCAAACTTTGTCTACTCATTCTTCAAGTTGGTAGACTGCCAGTTTTCAATCCGAGTTTTAGCTGCCTGAAGCAAAAAACTATCAAGAGTACTCAAGGCTCTTCTAAGTGAAACTCCTCCCACTGTCCTCTGCTTTCTCCCTGCTTGCGTTGCTTTCTAGGGCCTTATGGTTAATTTTTATATTTTGTCAAGAGTCTATAGTTGTTATCCATGGGAGTGTTAGTCTGGTATGAACTTCTCTATTACCAATGGAGCTTTGATTTAAGCAGATCAAGGTGAAATTTTAGCCCTTGGTGGGGAGATGGGGATGTCTGAATGGTAACTTGGGGGAAAATTAGAAATTCAGTTCAGACACTAAGGTAGAGAAATGCCAAGCATAAGAGTTATTACTGCAGAATTTTGGTTCAGGCCAACATATCTCTCTCCACCTGATTGTACTACACCACTACGTCTTCCTTCTTCACTTCCCCTTAGTGCCCCAGGATCACATGTCACCTTTCTCATCCTAGGGTCCAGACCTTAGCAAAACCAGTGTGTATTCCTCTTTAAGGGCATTAAGGATTAAATAAACTTTTGTAGACTGTCTAGGGAAATGTAACCACCACCTGTAAAATTTTGAGTTCTGGAAGTCTCTGAATGAAGACTCCCCATACATTAAAGTGCAACTTCTCAGTTTTAGCCTGGTGGCAGGGGTGGATTCTGTATTCCATCCCCTTCTTTTACCAGGAGCTCCTGAGAGGTTATCTCTGTTAGGGCCTTGAGGCTATAATAAGCTGTAGTTGGTTGCTAACTTGTAGAATAAATTACTTTTCAGTTCTCTTTCTGAGGGAACATTCTGTTCTAAAGTTCTGTGCCTCTATCTATTTCTCTGCCTGTGGTACAACCAACTGGACCATTTTCAGCCCAGTTTAGGTTTTTCTTGTGATACTAACAGTGGAGTACAGAATAATCAGTTAAGTTTGGGATAGTCCATGCTGTTATTTTAGCCTACCAAATCACTCCAGCCTTCCAGCAGATGGTCAGTCCATCTGCCACAAGGACAGAAAATTGATTGATTATAGAAACACCATTTAGGTAAGAGAGAGAGAGAATGTCTCTTCAATTCAGGGAGAATTCTATTGAATTCAGACATTCCTTTGAGAAGAAGGTATGACAAATGTTGCACCTGGGAACCTGGGAGAAGAAAGAAACTTCTGACTTCTTTAACATTACTATTATTATTTTGGAAGGTAGAATTTGGAAACTTATTGCTTCTACCAAGAACACTTACTTTGTTAAGCATTCTCTAATTTACACACATACTCTCCGGAATATACATTGGGAACAGATTCAGTATCCTGTAAGGAAACTAGCTCTTTAGTTGTAACACCTAACTCACAAAACAGCTGCATTAAGAGCTTAGTGTTCAGAGTACTAAAGGGTTATTTGTTTTACCAAAAGGTTCTCTGAAGTGTTCCCTACAAATACCAAATTCCCTTAGTGCCTTTAAAATGAGAAGCACATTACAAAAATCCTATTTAACAGAACATTTTGGGAACATACAAGGGGTGATTGTAAAAGATTATGGCTGATTTTAAGAAAAATTCCAGAACTTAAAAAGTCAAAGGAGTGGTGTTCCCTTCAAAATATTCACCGTGTAGGTCTTCACGCTTACCTCATCTGGAAGGGGTTTCCTCATTGTGCCTGGGAAAAGTAAATGAGATAGCTAGGGAAAGTGCACAGGTGCTATGAGTGCATAAGAAATAGTCATTTTTTGTCTCCAATTCCAAAGAGGCTACAATTACTCAAAACATTCATTGCTGAACTCCGATGTGAGCACTATTCTCTAGGTCTCATTGATGATTTGTCTTTGGTCTATGGGGTGAATCTGGAGCCCATCATGGAGGGTAACATGACGTAGTGTGTACATGTGCCTGTGTGCATGTGTGGTGACCTGACTACTTATTTTATGAGCTCCCTAATTTGGTAATCTCACAGAACTCATATATATACATGTTTACATTTTTATATGTATGTATGTATGTATGTATGCAGTGTACATATATATGACATATAATAATAATACGTGCATTATTTATGTATTTAATTTAGCAGAGTATAAAAGGTAAAGGTAAAGCGAATGCTGTGTTTCTATGGGATTAATTGAAATGCCTATGACAGTGATTCTTGATCTTTGCTGTCGAGTCAACCACCTAATGAACTAAAAAGTTCTAATATTCAGCCATATCCCATAATAATTAAGTTAGGACCTATGGGAAGAGATATTAATGGTCTCTCAGGCCCTGTCAGGTGATAGAAATGTGCAGCCAAGACTGGGAACCAAAACTCTGGGCTGGTGGTGCTCAGTTCTGGATGCACGTTAGAATCACCTGGAAAATTCTTAAGAATGACCAATGTCTTGGCCTTATCTTTCAGAGATCCTGATTCATTACCTGGGGTGGAGTCTGTGTATGGGGTGTTTTTTGAAAGCTCTCTATTTGATTCCAATGAACCTAGCTGGTTCCTGGTGGCCTCAGGAGCCTCCTGGTAAGGTAGATGGGGGCAGTGAGAGGGAGGTGGCCGCTCTGAGAGTGTCTGCTCTGTTGGACGGGTGCAGAGGCCACTCAGATGTCTGTAGGAATGTCTACCTTTTGTCTCTATAAATTTGACTACTCTTAGGTCCTCATGTAAGTGGAATCATACACTATTTGTCCTTTCGTGATTGGCTTATTTCACTTAGTGTAGGTCTTCAAAATTCATCCATGTTGTAGCATATGTCAGGGGTTCCTTTCTTTTCAAGGCTGAATAATACTCCATTGTGCGTATATAACACATATTATTTATCTGTTCATCTACTGAGGGACACTTGGGTTGCTTCTACTTTTGGGCTATTGTGAATAATGGTCTTATAGAGATGGCTGTACACATACCTGAATGACATGCTTTCAATTCCATTGGTTATCATCAAGGGAAAATCACTACTGTTTTTCTCTACAGTCACACTATTATCACAGGCACACTACTTCTCTTCATGTCTGACACCAGTTGTCTGGGTGTTTCCCCCGCACCAAGCGATGTTCTGTGACACTGTCTAGGTGTCCCACAATTCAGTGAAAATTTCTGATGATACTTGAGGTTAGTACAGACCCTGCTGGTTAAGCACTCAGTTGCGTAAGACTGCCCCAACCCTCCCCCCAGACACAGTTGCAAGTGTCACATTGTTACCTCTTCTTCTAATCAAGCAGCTATGAATCAGAGGTTCCCATGAAGCCCTCCTAAGTTTGATCATTTGCTAGAACAACTCACAGAGCTCAAAGAAACACTTATTTACATCTACTGGTTTCTTATAAAGGATATGAGACAGGATACCAATGAATAGCCAAAAGAAAAGATACATAGTGTGAGGTCTAGAGGTGTCCTGAACATAGGAACTTCTGTCCCCATGGACTTGGGGTTGCATGTGGATATGCTCGCCAACCTGGAAGCTCTCTAAATTGCGTACTTTTGGGAATCTTGGAGTCAAGACTACTTGATGAAGCCTCCAAGATTCCCAAAAGTATGCAATAGTCTTGAACAATCTCTAACTCAATCTCCAGCTCTTCTCCACTTCTTAGAGGATGTAGTGGGTGTGGGGCTTAAAGTTCCAAGCTTCTGATCATAGTCTTTCTGGTGACCAGCCCCCACCCTGAAGCTCTCCAGGAGCCCACTAAGAGTTGCCTCATTAGAACAAAAGACAGTCCTATCACTCAAGAAATTCCAAAGGATTTAGTAGCTCTGTGTTAGGAACCGAGTCAAAGACCACATAGGAGAACAAAGATGTTCCTGGTGCTCTTATCACTTAGGAAATTACAATGATTTTAAGAGCTCTGTGCCAGGAAGCAGGGACAGGGACCAGTATATATATATATAGTTTCTATTTCACATGTATATACCCAGAAGTGGCATTACTGGACCATATGGTACTTCTGTGTTTAAGAAATACCATACTGAACCTCTTAATTTTTAAATATTTGCAACTAATTCCAATTTAAAATGACAATAACAATAATAACCAATAAAGCACTTCTACTGGGTTGGCATTTGTGAGCTCAAGACATTGGTGTAAAGCAATCCTTTTCCTCGAATGGTTTATAAGGACATAAGCCACTTTCCTCTGGCCTGTTTCCTCTTCAAAACGAGGAGATTGGGCTGAATCATCCCTGGTTTTGTTTTGCCCAAATAGTCCACGATGTTGGAGTCCGTAAGATTCTAATTTGATCGTGGGTCTTTCTCTTGCTTGTGGTTCTTTAACCTCAGGACCAGTATTCTGCATCCTGGTGCTCAAATCGCAAAAGCCCACATGATCCAGCTGTCTAGATAAGATAGGGGGAGTCAGAGCAGAAACATTGTTTGGGTCTAACCTGACACAAGTGGAGTTTAAATCAGCCAAGATAAAACCTGTTTGCGCTAGCCACAAAGCAGTCAGTTTGCCCTTTTAAGGAAAGAATAATCTATTTTCCAGCCCCAACAAATTTCAACCACATTTGAAGAGAAAATATCACATTTCCAGGCTGTAAGTAAAAGACTCCTGTGGTAGTAACATGATTCTTTGTATGTTTGTGACAATTTCTTAGCAGGAGCTCCTTGTTGGCTTTTTGGAGGAAAGATGTAGGTCTAGCTTTTTGAAAGTTTGTTTACTTATTTTTATGAGCCTTTTAAATGACTAATGTCACAGGACTAAGGCACATAGCAGGCAACTGCTCCCAGAATCCTTTGAAATTTTCCCAATGCACCTCTCCTTGTGCATGTCCCTAAAGGAGTTCAGTTTGTGCCTTAATAGGATTTAAATAGGAACACAGCATCTTGCCAGAGTCCAGCTCCAGCAGGTCCAGGGCTTCCTGAAAGATGGACGGTGTCAGAGAAAGAGAGTGAGAGAGCCTCGGCTTCCTTCTTTCTGATCACTAGGCAGGCTACTCTATCCTGACTGAGAGTCAGCTTTATTTATCGAAAAAAAATGTATGGGGTACAAACAGAAGTGGCAATTGCCTTAGACAATAATTTATGATAACAAATTCTTTGGTATGTAAAAATTTCCCAGAACATAGATGGTAGAAGACTCCTGCATAATCTTTACCAATAGAGACTGAAGTAGGTGACTAGATGTTTATCATATGGGAGAGGATGGGATCTTTAGCATTCAAATACAAGGCAAAGTTTTTAGCATAGCAAAGGCAAGAGTTAGGTCTTTGTGAGCAGGGGTCCATAGCCTGTTTTCTGAGGGGAAGAAAAACAGGTTTTTCCCAGGAAATGTATCATTTGCTCCTATAATCACAAAAGAAGAAACTCCTATAACAAGTTTTTTTTACAAGGTACAATTCACATATTTTTAGCGTAAGAAGGAAAGTTACTCCTGACATCAGTCAGTCAGGTGCCTTGGGGGTCTGTGCTCAAGCAAAAATTGAGTGAAGGTGAAAGGACACAGGTCTGAACCAAACTGACTCCATGACAGGCTTCAAGTTTCCCTCTGACCTTGGAAGCCTAGGTGTCAGTTTCTCAGAATCATTAGACAATAAAAGGGCACACATTGCCCAAGGCAGGAGGGACCATCCTGGTAACACCCAATCAGGAAAGGCCAGCTAACACCCTTCACACTCCTAAGGGCAGGCCTAGAGATAGAAGCTATAGATAATCACTTATTGCTTAAGGCTAGTTACACCCTACGTGGGGGTCCTGGTTCCTGGGTCCACTCTGTAATTGGTTATTTTCAAGGAAACACTAAATGTTGTGATTGAGTCCCGCCAAAAGTAATGAACACTCTGGACAATAAGTATGGTTAAAGTTACTGCCAATGATGTTATGCACGATAATGATTGGATCACTGTACCTGAGTCACAATTTCCTGTAACTCCCTCTTCCCAAAACCCATAAAAACCCCGTTCAGCCCTTGTTCGGGGCTCTCAGCATGGATCCACTGCGCTGGTAAAGTCTGTGAGCCTAAGCCCGTAATAAAGCCCTTTGCTTTTGCACGCGTGACTCGGTCTCCCTGGTTGTCTCTGGTTTTTGGGGACGATATTGAGATCTGGGCATAACAGGGGTTGAGTGGGGGTAGATGCCCGTCTCCATCTGAAGGTGAGAGGCCTTGAAAACCCACCTTGCCTCACAAGATTTTTCCTCTACTGATGAGTTCAGAGACTCAGCTTCCTGCAGCATCTCCAAACTACTTTTTTTTTCCTTCACCCATCCTACTTTTAACTTGATTCTGATTTTTTCATAAAATTCTCACCAAGAGGAAACAGATTTTTACACCTTCCAAAAAATGCATCAACAACTTATTTTATAATTTTATGGTCTTCTGCCATTCAGGATTCATGCCAGCAAATGTGTTTGGTTTCTTTTGTTTAGGGAGCAGGTGACCCCAGGGTGGGGAAAGCACCAGATGTGGAGCCTGGCTGGTGTATACCAGCCAGCTTTGCCATTTCCTTGCATTGTGACTTCAGATATGTGAGGAGGAAGGGAGATGATTCGTTTTCAGAAAGACCAAATAAAAGCTGTGCTGTCTAATTAATGATAGGTTTACAACCTATTTGAAATATGTGCAACATTGCCCCACCCCAAGCAGAGCCCTAAAAACCCTTACACACTTCACTTCCTTCCCCTCTCCTTTTTGAGGGTTTATTTTTGAGGGCTTTGCAATGAGCATGTGCCAAAGAACAAAGCGGGGAGGGACTGAAAGTCTGCGTCACCTCAGGGAATGTACACTTGTTCCAATCAGACTACTTTTTGCCTTGCGTGGGCATAAGCAATGTCCAGGTAAGGCGGTAACCTGTGTAGTGCTTGGCCAATGAGGAACCAGGGGAGGGACTTGCAGGCTAGGAGATAAACTGTCTGCTGTAAACGATCCGAGTATGTCTGTCCATCAGACAGCTGCTCTTGCAAGAAAGTTGATTAAGGCCTTGATTCACAGTATTCCGAGTTTCCGTGTCCCTGCTTTGATTGGGTTGATGGTTTTATTTCTAAGAAGACAGATGTGGCCTGATGCGGTTTTGGAGTGGTGATGGGTTTAGAGCCTCAAGAAAGAATTCTCGAGATGTCTTTGGTGCAAAAATATGGTTTTATTAAAGCATGGGCACAGGACCCATGGCAGGAAGAGCTGCTCAGGGATTGTGAGGAGAGAATGACAACATACTCGGGGGCTGGGGGAGGTAAAGTCAAGGGAAAGTTTCTAAAAGGACTTGCATGTGCCCAAGAAGACTCACAGGATCCTAGAGGCTATTGTCAAGCTAAGGTTGTTTTTCCTTCTAACAAAGCAGTAAACCAGTTGGGAGTTCCTGGAGGAATGTTCTACCCTTCCTGCCTCAAGTCTTTGTCTATGGGCTGCAGGTTATAGGAAATTTAATTTTACCAGCCATTCCTTCTGCCTTTGTGTCCCACATCAAGGCCTTTGGTTGGACATTTATAAAATGGGGACTAGCTATCTCCTAGGGTTTAATAATGTATGCATAGCACAGCGGGGCCAGGCGACAGGACCCACAAGAAGACCTCAATAAATGGAAGCCATTATTATTATTATATTATTATTATTATATTTTAATGTTTACTCATTTTTGAGAGAGAGAGAGAGAGAGAGAGAGAGAGAGAGAGAGAGAGAATGTGTGTGCATGCATTGGGCAAGGGCAGAGAGAGAGGGAGACAGAGGACTCAAAGCAGGCTCTGCACTGACAGCGGAGAACCTGATGTGGGACTTGAACCCATGAACTGCAAGATCATGACCAGATCCAAAGTCAGAAGCTTAACTGACTGAGCCTTACAGGTGCCTTTAATGGAAGCCATTATTAATCAGCTTAATCCCTTTTGAGGCCTCTTAAAAGAACACAGGGGTTTAGGCACTGGAAGACTTGGATTGATTTTGTTACAAATTAGCAGTGTGATCTTGGGCAAGTGACGAACTCCCTGGCCATCAAATTCTACATCATTTATTTAATAAACACATAGGGGTTGCTGACCAGGAGGCAAGGCCTAAGGTAGGAGATGAGAATAGAATGCTGAGTGGGCTATTCTCAGCTCTGGGGAGCTCACCAGCCAGTTGAAGAAGATAGAAACCCCAAGGTTGTGGACGTGCTTTAGAAGGGCTCTGTGAGCTTTGTGAAACTTTGGGTGGCAGCCTCATTATCATTTGCCTCAAGTTATGACAATTCTAGGTAGAGGTCGTTAAGGGGCTCTAATGAGCTTTACAGGGTTTGGTTACCTTTTCCTAATTGGCATCACCTTGTGTGTAGGGAATGCTACACTAAGCCCTCCTTGGGCATCCAGGTGGAAAATAAGGTTTATACAAACTGTTGTTTATAAACTTGTTGGATGATTCTGATAAGAAAACCAGAGTCAGTTCTGATGCTTCGTTATTTGCTTTGTAGCAACTCTCCCACCAGGAGTGACCGCAGGGTGTCTGTGTTTCGTTTCTACTCCCAGTTGAAAGAAAATCATTCTTTGTTAATCATTGTATTGTAATTGTGAAACACCATGTTAAGGAAGAGTTTCAAAGCAGAAATGGCCTTGAGGTCTAGTTCTTTTGTTTTCTAATTTGGAAGGAAGCAGATTCTCTCACCTGAATTCCCCTATAGCCCGCAGGCATTGGCATTCTAAACAGCCTGCACAGAGAAAAACAGATCATATTTTAAAAGGGTCTTCTCTCTCTCATTCCTTTTACCTCTGTATCATTCAAGGGGATGTGAAAAAATGTGTCTTTTATTTTTTAAAAAATGTTTCCAAAAAAAAAAAAAATCAAAACATCGGTCTTTGCCATTTCCCACTGCCTGGGGAATTGGCACATGTCTTCAATGCTTAAAGAATGTTCTCTTTGTGTTGCTTTGCATTGCTAATGAGCTTCATTCTTGGAAGACCCAGCTGCCCCTCACCTTTTGGTTTCCTGCTGACCAAAGGGAAATAGCAATTTGGTCCAGATTAGCTGCTTGATAGGAAATTTGGGGCTGCAAAGTGGTGCTCTGGCTTCTGGGTCACAAGAGCACCACGCTTGCCATGGAAACAAGGATCCAGGACCAGTGTGGGGACAAGGATCATCACCCATAGAGATAGGCATGGAAACTAAGAGGCAGGCAAGAGTCCAACAGGGATGGAGATGGAGATAGGGATAGAGAGAAATAGAGAGAGAGAGAGAGAGAGAGAGAGAGAGAGAGAGAGAGAGAGAGAGAATTTGAAATCATCCATAACAATTGAAACACCAAAAGAAATACTTTTTTTTTGCCCACATCATTTTAAAGTTTCTTCCCAAATGCCATACCTCCACAGAGCCTCTGCCTTCTCACCACCAGATTTCCTCACCCACTCTTTTGGAAGAACTTTCTCCTTCTAAGCCCCAGAAAGCTGGTTCTTCCTTTGATGGACTGACCTTGGCCTTGGGAGGAGTAGCCAGGTGCTAGGGTCCTTGTGGGGAGCTGGACAGGGGCAGGGGCTGCCCTGTGGTCGGGGTAGTGGAACTGCTAGGCAGCCTCCAGTCTTCCTTTGTCTACATCTCTAGGTCCTGCCTTCACATTACCTCCGTTAATATTACTCCCCGCCCCTGAGTCCTAGCAACTGTCATGTCTACATATTAACTTCAGGAAAATGTTGAAAAGGCCTCACTCTCAAGGCAGCGTTCCAGCTCTCCCGCTTCCTCCCAGCCCTGCTTCTGCTTCCTATGCCGTATGTTACAGTCATTAGTTGCTTGTCCAATTCCCCACCTCAGCTGCTTCTCGGTACGTCCCGGAGCCCATCTTTCTCTGTGATGTGCTCTGTGGTCCTGTCTGTCTCTCCCACTAGACTGTAAGCATCTTGAGCAAAGGGGTTGTGCTTTTTAGCTCTGGGGTCTTGGAAACACAGTAAAGTGCACCTAGTAGGCATTCAGTAAACGCTTGCTGCACTGGGTTTCACATATGGTTCACATTTTCTAGGAATGTCTGTTTGTTCTGATTATCTGCCAGCCAAGTGTACTCTTGGGTAGAGAAAGGGAAATGGACTAAAAGATGTGGTTCAAGAAGTAGTCAATAGCCCGCTCATAATTACTAGTGGGACTGGAATAAGCATAAACTTTCTTGCATAACTAATCAATATCTTAATATATCTCCATTAGTGAGGGTGTATTTTATGTTATTGATATTAAATATCTACCTATTGTGTCAGAAAGGTTTCAGGGTAATTGTTATTGATGGTTAAAATCTTGTCGGCTGCTGAATATAGATTTTTTTTTTAAATGGATGATGATTGGCCGAGATTTATTTTTCTTGTATTGCTATAAGCCAGATTCTCCATTAAGCTATAAAATATTATGATACACTTGAAGCAATGTAATGTGATCCAAACACACAGTTATAACTCATTTCATTATTAGTCACATGTGCCAAGACATTAGCATAGTAGTTAACTGGTACTGGGGTGAACGTGGTTCTCAGGAATATTTTTTAACAATGCAATTGCATTAGTGCCATTATAGTTTAATTATCTGACGGTTATAATCACACGCTTAGTGATAATTGGGCAATGGAATCGCTGCTGACATGGATTTTTGAGGCAGAATCTCTGTTTTAGTTCTAAATGCGAAAATCCAATCTAGAGAATAATGTGATAGCTGCCATTTTTGGTACATTTCAGTTTGTTAGATGAGGCTCCCGTTCACTGAACTGTCGCTCTGCGGTTGGTAGTGCCTGAATGGTAGCTATTTAGAGATGGATTTCTGGGCCGTCCAAATCTCCCACGCTGTTCTGTATTTCCCTGACGTGTCTCAGAGGTATGAAGCCATTGCTAGCACCCAAGCTGCTGTCCATTCTCAAATGTAGTTCAGAAATCCAGTTCATCTGATCCAGCTCCTCGTCCAGATTTCTGGTTTAGGTACTTATCACTGCTTCTGTGGAATACTACTCTTGTAGATTGCCGGGATTGCCCCAATTCTTCACCTGTTCAATGGCCACATCCTTTACGATGTGACTTCGCAAGTCCTGCCACCAAAGATGAGTGATGTTTCCCTGCCCTTGACTTTGGGTTTGGCCATATGACTTGCTTTGGTCGTTGAGGTGTTAGAAGGTGTCAAATGACTGCCCTTTGATTCCCTGATCTTCCCTATTTCTTGTTGCGGCTGTGTTAAATTCTGTACGTTCTCAGAAGACATCATGCAATCTTGCATGAAATATTTTTGAGTTGTAAAATATTCTCTCTTATGTACAAACCCCCACCCCATCCCCAGGGCTCCTTTTTCTGAGCCACACTGACTCATTCTTCAATCAACACTCCATCAAGGAAACTCTCCAAAGGGTTCCCTGTCCCCTCACCTCCCATGTGGCCCACTGTCCTTCAGGGCAATCCTCTGGGGTTGCACTTGTTGCCTTGTCTTCAAGTTACTGGTTTCTCAGTCCATGAGTTCTTGGGGGACAGGGACATATTCTTCTCCATCTTCCCAGTGCTTGGCACAGGATAGGGAAGCCAACCAGTTTCATACTTGTTTTTGCCTGTCACCTACCCAATTCCCAAATAGGATTTGAGTCCTGATGAAGAAATTGAGAAACACAGGATCAAAATTAAGTAGGTGAATAAAATGGGAGAGAAAGAACATCCGGGGAAAAAACAGATGATGAAATGTCAGGATGCTCTGTATAGTTGTTATATTTTAGCTTCTCCTTGAGTTCTAAGCTTCCAAGCAGCGAAAGCAAATAGGAAAATAGGAATAGTTGTTATTGTTTGACAGACCTGGATATTTCATGAAAGAAAATGCATAAGTGACTAATAAACATACTGAAAGATGCTCCACATCATCACTCACCAGGGAAATGCAAAGCAAAACCACAATAAGATATCAAGTTATACCCTCTAGGTTGGTTTAAATTAAAAAGACTAACCATACCAAGTGCTGGTAGGGATGTAATAAACCGGGGACTCTGATGTATTGCTGGAGAGAGTCAAAAGGTTTGGCATTATTTTTCTGAAGTTAAACATGCACATATCTTATAACCTACTCATTTCACTAAGTGTTTAGCTCAAAGGCTTGTACCTGACTTGTACACAAAAGACTTTACACGAATGGTAGCAACAACTTTATTCGTGGAAGCTCAGAACTGTGTCACTGAGTGAATAGATAAAAATGTGGTATATTCACATGATGAAATACGACACAGCAATAAAAATCAACCAATGCAGACTCATGCTGCATGGATATGTTTTACAGACATATTTAGAGATAGAAGCCAGCCCCCCCCCCGAAAAAAACCAAACCAAAAAAAAAAACAAAAACCCCAACACATTTCATATGATTTCATTTATAGGAGGTTCTAAAACAAGTAAATTAAATCTATAGGGATAAAAATCAGATCTATCCCTGTTGCAGAATGGGGGATAGAGTGTGGAGAATGTACTGCAAGGAGGCATGAGAGAATTTTCTGATGTGATGGTAATGTTCTACATCAGGGATCAGCAAATCTTTTCTGCTCAGGCTCAGATAATAGATATTTCAGCCTTTTCCCATCATGTGGTCTGGCAGCTTCAGCTTTGCCATGATAGCACGAAAGCAGCCATAGACAATATGTAAATGAACCAACATGGCCGTGCTCCAATAAAATTTTATTTGTGGACACTTGAAATTTGAATTTCATATGTACTTTACATGTCAGGAAATATTATTCCTTCCAAAAATTTTTTTTCAGTCATATGAAAATGTAAAGACCATTCTTTGCTTGTTGGCCATTCAAAAACAGGCACCAGGCCAGATGTGGCCCACAGGCCTTAGTTTGCCAACTCCTGCTTTAAATCCCACCTGGGGTGGTGGTTACATAGGGATAGCCTTCTGTAAATCTCATCAAACTCTGCACTTTTGCATTTCTTTTATCTTTTATTTATTATTATTTGTTATTTATTTTATTTGCATTTGTTTTACACTTAATTTAATTATCATGTAAATTACATTTAAGAAAAGATTCTGTTTCCTTAAGATAAAAATATGCTTCTGTTAATCTGCTGAAATCTAGCTTTTCAAGATAGAAATTTCTTCTCTGGGTTCTTTTTATTTTTTAATGTTTATTTAGTTTTGAGGGAGAGAGAGAGAGCGTGAATGGGCGAGGGGCAGAGAGTGAGAGAGCGAGAGCGAGAGTGAAGGGGAGAGAGAGAGAGCGAGAGAGTGAGAGAGAGAGAATTTTAAGCAGGGTCTTTGCTGTCAGTGCAGACCCCAACATGGGGCTCAATGTCACGGGAGCCCAATCTCACAAACTGTGAGACCATGACCTGAGCTGAAATCAAGATTCTTTTACTTTCAATCTCTTACTATTCTTATATTTGTTTCCCCTATAAGCAGTAGTAGATGTTGAGATCTCTTCTTACTCATTTTTGTTCATATGACAGCAATAAAAATCAACAAATGTGGACCCATGCTGCATGGATATGTTTTACAGACATTATATTTAGAGATAGAAGCCAGATCATGTTTGTTCATTTGTACTGTCTTATATTTTTTAGTATCTTTAAATGACTTGTAAAACCAACTGTAAGGGTAGACTTTGTCTGTTTCCTTGCCAGTGTTTGCCCAGGGCCTGGCATAGTGTCTCTACGTAGTAGGAGCTGAGTAAACAGTGTTGAATATATGAACAATTCCAAGGAGAAATAAGTGCCCTTCAGACAGTCCTCATGATACTCATTCCTTACAAAGGAGATCTAATAAGAATTGAGAAGCACTGAGTCTGAGATTATATTGTCTGGCAAGAAATTAGAGAGATAAAGAGCTGTACCCTTCCTAGGTATGGAAGATGGAAAGCACAGACAATAACATGTGCTCTTGACCTGTCCTGTCCAATATAGTCTACATGAGGCTAAGGTTAAATTAATTAAAATTAAATTAAATTTGAAAAATCAATTTCCTCATTTGCAGCAGGCACATTTCAACACCGTGTGTGACTACAGGCTACTGTATGAGATGACACAGACAGAGAACATTTCCATCATCAGAGAAATTTCTATTGGACAGTACTGATCTAGACACATTTGTCCTAAACAAGTACAGAACAAGGAAAAATTATGTACTTAAGTAATTTTTAAATCTTCAGTGTCAGATGTTGCCTTATAATAGGGATTGGAAACTACAGCCCCAAATCCAGCCTGTTTTTGTAAATAAAGTTTTATTGGTCCACAGCCATGCTCATTTGTTTACACATACTCTGGCCGGCTTTTGCAGTACAATGTCAGAGATGAGTTGTTGTGACAGAGGTAGTATGCCATGCAAAGCCTCAACTATTTACAGTTTGGCCCTTTACAGAAAGAAATTGTTGTCCCCTGATATAGCATGAGCTTAGTTTACATTTATGGTATTTATATTTAAGTGTCTTTTGGCATCTATATGCCAAGCAAATAGAAGAAAATGGAAAAGCAAATAGAAGAAAATTAAAATCTTATTATCAACCCAGAGATAATCACTGTTAACCTGATGGTGTATACGTTTTTGGTCCTTTGTTTCTATACTTGTATTGTTTTTTGCTCTAAAATACATAATGTAGGAAATACTATGTTTTTTCAAAATTGGGATTACAAGGCACAAGCTTGTTGAAATTTCTCCTCCATCTCCAATATTTTCTGCATTTTATTCCAAGACAAAATATTCTATAATGTGACCTTTAATGGCCACATTTTATTTCCTTATATATTTCTATAATAATAATTTACTTAACCCTACAAACAGGTATTCTCATTGTTACCAGTGATCACTGCATATGAAATACATTCCTTTATCTTTTCCAGGTATGTGTACTCTTTCACATTCTATTAGTGAGTTAATTTTAAGTTCTTCAAGAACATTTTTTCATCCCATATTTCTCTAAGTATAAAAATCCAGCCAAACCAGTGTCTTTGAATCACTTCCAAATAAGATTTGAAATTGAGCACAATGTTATATTCTCTTCCTTCTCTTACTCAACTTTGTTTATATGATCTGGGTTTTAAATCCCAATAATTATAATCCGCTTTCAAAGATTATGTAATTTTGCACTGAAGAATGTATTTTGACATTTGTATTTGGCTTATAGCCAGATTTACATTATTTAGATTTATCTCTATAGTTAATTTGTTTTAGTGTATATCATCAATTCTTTGATATCTTGACCAGTGCATTCTTAAAATCTTAATTTTGTTTAATCTCTGGGTTGATTGAAATACATGAGTGACCTTTCTTTTTTTAAAGGAAAGGTCGATGCATAATATATACACTTAGATTTTGCATATCTGAGAATCATTTTGTGTTGTATTTATGCATAAAAGACAAATGGGCTTTTCCCCTTAGAACTCTGCAGATCCTACTTAATTATTTTGGGCAATTAGTGTTACAGAAGAGAAGTCTGAGACTGACTCAATTATTTTTTCTTTCATAGTTAACTTATTGTTTCCTATTTGAATGTTTGAGAGATATTTTCTTTATTTATACACTGTAAAAATTGCACAAATCAATCTAGGTGAAAAGTTTCTTTTCACTGATTTTTTTTCCTGGTTCATGATGAATCCTTTCAAAAGGAATACAGCCTATTTGTATTTCTTCAGCCTAAGATAATTTACTTTTATGTACGTATGCATGTATGTATTTATTTTTGTGCAAAAAAGGTGGTTTTATTAAAGCAGGGGACAGGACGTATGAGTATAAAGTCTCTTTATCTTTTATTATTGCTTTTGTTTCACTTCAGCATTTTCTTCAGGAACACTGTCCCTATCTTTACTTTTCATTCTTTATTTTTCCTTTTCTATTTTTTCTTTTATCTTACTTCACTGTTTTCATCGCTGTCCACTGCATTTGGAGGAATTTCTCAAGTTAACCCTGTGATTCATCTACTTGACTTTATTTATTTATTATTTTTGCTGTTTTTCACTGACACTGTGACTATTACTGCTTTTGGCTTCCTGCCATCTTTCCTCATCTTGTCCGTCTGTCCTGTCATACCGTTCTGCTGGCTTCTTTGCATGTTGTCTTTTTAACAGAGGCTTTGTCTTGTATTCTTTTGAATTTCATTTTCTCTTTTCTTTTATCTTCCTGGGCAAAATATTTTCAGAACTACATTCTATCTCTTAGTCTTTAAGATGTTATCTCCTTTCTCTTGTCTGGCTGTATTTCCCCATAGACCCTACGATATTTATTGCCTTTCCTCTTGGAATGAAGCAAGATCTACACAGGCTCAGAGTTTGCCAAATGACAGTTTTAGTTGATTTACCTGCTTTTGGCCCTTTTCTCTGTCCATTTGGCAGATGGTTAACTCTCTTCACTTCTTCAGAGTAGGGGCGTATTGAAAGGTCTAAGTCTGAGCGCAAATCCCTCATCTAGCCGGGAGTTCAGCTGCAGAGATTCTCTGAGTTCACTGCCAGGTTCACTGGTACTTTTAAACAATGGAAAGCACAAAAAACTACAATTCCCAGAATGCCCCACACAGGTTCCTCCTGTCTCTGCCCACCCTTCCCACAAAGCATTACGGTACCTGTGGAGACTACACTTCCCAGGATGCAATGCTTCACAGATACCTCTTAGATATTCGTGTGAGAGGGATAATAATAAAGTAGCTGTTTTTGAAGGGGATAAGAAAGTCATCATTTTTGAAGAGAAGATAGAAGGCTACAATGTGGCTCTGTGAAGGAGTGGCACCTATATGGTTTTCTGGTTGATACATACCCTTGATTTCCAGAATAGGGAGAAAGTAGGAAGTATAAACCTGTACCTTTCAGGCAGACAGTTTCTAATCTCTAAAGACTCTTGTTTCATGGAGATGAATCCTACATATGGGCCAAAAAGAACTCTGGGTATCTGGTTTCATCTAGTTTAATACATACTGGAGCTTCTTTTCTGGATTCTGCAATTAGATTGGCCTTTACGTTAGTTTTGGCTACTGGGAATTTTGGCATCCTTCAGTGCCATTACAGTCTTTCAGTGGAACATAGGAGAGGCTGCACCGGATGGGCGATTACTGGCTCAACAATATTTTCAGCTGAATGCTTGACTTATTTTTTTTAAATTAGGATTTCTCAGGCAGCTACTTTTTTATCGCTAGATCACTCCCCCTTCCAAAGCCAGCCTGCAGTAGTATTGCTGAGATGCTCCATGATTTCAGCTTTCCTTTTAATGGCCTTCTGCCTGGACTTGCCTCTAAAGGGGCCACCCCTTTCTCTCTTCTCTGAACAATTCAAACTGCATTTGAAAGGAACGTTTAAAAACAGGGTTAGACAGTGATTTCCTCAAATCTGCAGTGCTTGGTAAAGAAGCATAAAAGAAACCTCTGATAGTGAGTAGAAAAAATGAATCCTTGCCTTGTATGCTTGGGCTTGACAAAAGGATTACAAAGCTATTGTTGGCCCTGTGAGCAACTCAAAAGTAAGAATTTTCTGTTTGTCCTGTTGAAATTTTGAAGGACTTTCTAAATCAGAAAGGTCACTTTTGCATCAAGGCCTTGCTATTTATTTCAGAATTTAATTACACAAGGTAGTGTGATGTCTTGGCTCAAGAGATCTGGGAGGGTATAACCAGTTTTGAACAAAGTGGGCGATCAGTGAAGGAGGGAAAAATAATGTGAAAGCTGAATTGAAGCTGCAGCCTCTAATTCATCACTTACCGGGAAATAATTTTCTTATTGAAGAATTCGTGGTGGGAGATTTTAACTTATGAATGCCAAGAGAGGGATTCCAGTGAGATCTGGTATTTATGGAAACATATTATTAATGAGAAATTTGAAGTTATTCACAGATATGCACACGCAGCACCATTTACTGAAAAGCCCGAATGGTGACATGATACTTTACTTCAAAGCTGGCATGTATGTAGGTCTAATCAGTGGACGTGCTCTCTGCGTTCACTTTACCCACGGGTCTTTATTTTGCGGTTATGACAGGAACCGTGAAGGATTACCTTTGAGTCTAAATCCAACTCACATCATCTCTCTCAACCTGATTTCCCCACCTGTAGAAAAAATATGTCTCGAGGGCTCCTTCCCGCTGACATTGTCTGATTCCTTGTTAAATGCACTTTGTACACAGAAGGTGGCTTTTTCATGAGGTGACAAGGTTTGCTGTTGTGTGGTCAGTCCACATTAACTAGCCCACGAGCAGCAGGGATCTAGAATTATTTGTTGTGCTTGTTCTCTGGGGCATCCTAATGAGCTACGGCAAATTGGAGTTGTTGAATCTTTCAGGCAAGTCCTGTTCCCCCAGTGATATGTTCTGAGAGAGCGCATTACAGAAATGAAGATGTGTTTTCATGGACTCTATGCTATAAAATATTTATGCCCTGCCTTTGGTTATATAAAGTATTTTGCAGTGTAGGTCATCTTCTCGGTAAAATGTTTCACTGAGAGAACAGCTTCCTAAAGCCCCTGTGGATCCTTAGGGCAGGTGCATAAGATGGCCCAACAGAACAAGATGCTGTCAGGGCTAATGCCTGAATATAAATGGATCATGCATGACTTAACCCTAAAAGAAGATTTGGCGTGAATAGAATTTCCAAGATGTATAATTAACTCTTTTATATTAATGAGAAATATAACCTCCAAAGATGTTAGCTGTCTCAGGATGTAGTCTACTACAATTTAACTCTTTCCTCCCTCCATACGGGGGAATGTTCTACTGTTCAAATCTGTAGGTACACAGAGGAAGAAGCAGTTAGTCCTGCTGTTCCCTTGGTCTTGTCCTCCCTCACCCTCTTCAGTGCCCTTCTCTGGGGACAGTGTGATGTCATAAGTACTGTGGGAGACATGCAGATATGTATAACATGATTTCTGTCCACAAAAGATCGATCATTTAGTTGGAGGGTTAAGACGTTGTCTTAAAGAAAGAAACAAGTTACAACAGCATACATGAGACATGATGTGTTATGTGCGATGTAGCTGAATTCTAATTTATATGATGTCGACAGTGAATACACTAATGATTATAAAAAGTAAAGATTAAAGTAGCTGGAGGACTTAAGGAAAGTTTTTTAGGGTAGGTGAGGTGCTAGCTGGCCTGTGAAAGATGGCAAGGCTTGGGGCAAGTAGGAAAAGGGAAGAGCTTGTGTGGTTCACAGAGATTTACCAGTTTCTAGAAGTAGAGGAAAAACCCTCCACAGCTATGCCAGGCAGGATAGACAAGGTTATGCTGCAGTAACAAATAAGCCCGAATTCAAGCCAAATTAAGTGGCTTAAATTAGTCAAAGCTTCCTTTTCACTTGAGTTGTAAGTTCATTGCAGACTGACAGAGGACTCTGTTTCACATTGTCCTTTCTCATGTAGACAAGCTGACAGAACCACCATCACCTAGAATGTCTCTGGTCACCTTGGTGGGAAGAGGGGAGGGCAAATCACACACTGGCTGTTTCAGGCTTCCAAGTGGAGACGACACATGTCACTTCTTATATTTCATTGGCCAAAGCAAATCACACGAGCACATTTAACTGCAAGGGGAAGTGCATGTCTCCTGTGTGCTTGGCAGCAAGAGAGGACACAGCAGGGAGTCGCTATATGAACACTAGTGACATGTTGACATGAAAGAGACTGTGTGAAGTAGTGGACAGCACAAGGACGTTGCAGACCGATGTGCCTAGATTTGAAAGGTGTGTCACTTACTGGCTGGGCGACCTTTGGCAAGAGGCTGCATCTCTAGAATGAGATTAATTATTCTGCTCTAGCAAGGTTGTTGTGAGGACTACATGTGCCAGTAAATATTGATTGATTTAGTTATTGCCTCTCTCTCCTGACAGCTTTCTGTTTTTTTGTTCTAGTCCTACATAATAGTACTGTACCTCTTGCTCTTGGGTCCCAAGAAATATACCTATAACCTTGCAATAAATATCCCTTTCTTGATTAAGCTAGCCCAACTGGATTTCAGCCAAGGCCTCTGCTGGTCCATGAGGTGTCTTTGCAAAGTAGAAAAAGGCACCCCCTCTTAAATGGGTCTGCATGGGTTTTTGAGCATTCAGTCACTTTGTGCAAATTAAGAAAAGATTCCTTGCCCCTTCTGATAGCCTGGTGCCAGGATTTGTGGCTTGAAAGCAGAGCATGAGCCAGATTTCATTCCCACCTCCCTCTTTCGTGGATACCCTTGTGCAGTGAGCCACCTGTACAATCTTATATAGTGGCTCTGGTTTTGGATCCTTTTAAGAGATTCTTAAGAACAACAGTTGTCCATTTATTGTCCATCTACCCTTTGCTAGAGAAGAGAGAACTTTTTTCCCCCCAAAATAAACTTAGATTGTATTGCAGTTTCACTTAATAGTATATAAAATGTTGTGTTGTGACAGGTACCAACTATCCATTAGATACTGAATCAATTTTTCTTAAGCACTACTAACTGCTTGCTTTTCTTGAAGCTAGATCATTCTGAAAATTTCCTGTTAGACCTATGAGTGCGAACATATGGTATCTGTCCTCTGCCTAACTTATTTCGCTTACCATGACTCCCTCGAGATCCATCCACTTTCCTACAAATGACCATATTTCATTCTTTCTCATTGCCATGTAGTACTCCATTGTATATAAATATACCACGTCTTCTTGATCCACTCATCAGGTGATGGGCATTTAGGCTTTTTCCATGTTTTGGCTATTGTTGACAGTGCTGCTATGAACATTGGGGTACATGTGCTCCTATGCATCAGCACTTCTGTATCCCTTGGGTAAATCCCTAGCAGTGCTAGTGCTGGGTCATAAGGGAGTTCTATGGATAGTTTTTTGAGGAACCTCCACACTATTTTCCAGAGTGGCTGCACCAGTTTACATTCCCACCAACAGTGTAGGAAGGTGCCCATCTCTCCACATCCTCGCCAGCATCTATAGTCTCTTGATTTGTTCATTTTAGCCACTCTGACCGGTGTGAGGTGGTATCTCAGAGAAGAGAGAACTTTTAAATGGTGTTTCATCTATTCTTGGGAAAGTATGCTTGCTACACATAGATTCCCAATACATGAATTCCCAAGAAAGTAACTAAGACACATTATGCTTTCACACTCTTAGAATATCCTCACTTATCTGCTATGTTTCAAATCAATAGTATAGTTATTTATAAGCAATTCCCACTGATCTTAATGAGTTTAATGAATAAAGAATGAGCATAATAAGTGAGCTTAACTTCACCAAGAAATAATTTCTTGTACAAAAGAAGTTTGATATTAAACTACCACCAAATATAATATAATTAAATCACATTAATTCTCTTAGGTATAATGCAATTGTCTGTGCTATGCATAGATAAGAAGCTGAAAGCAAATCTCTGGTATGCCTTTGAGAAAAATTTGTGTAACTTTAAAAGTAACTCAGAGGAAAACAAGACCAGTATTGAGAGAATTTTCTAAGATATAGGAGTTATTTTCATTTACATTACTTACTGGGGTAGTGTCTAATTTAATGGTCATGATTCATAGGATGAGATTAGAGGGGAGAGGTTGAAAAAGTATTGACCCCAGCTTCCCCTTGTTCTCTGTGGAGGAAAAGAGGGAAGGGAGAACACTGTGTGGTCACGGGTCTATGTGCTAAGAGGTGCCACCTTCTATTTTGTGTTTTGACACTAAAAGCCCAAACAAGATTGTGGTGGGCTGAATTTGAACCTGCCCTCCCCCCCCAAGTGTCTACATCCTAATTCCTGCAATCTGTAAATAGGTTACCTTGCATGGCAAAAGGGACTTTGCAGATGTGTATGAATGGATTTTGAGATGGTGGGATGATCTTGAATTATCCGGTAGGCCCAATGTAATGACAAAGTCTTTATAGGAGGGAGGCAGGAGGGCCAGACAGAGAAGGATACGTGAAATGCAAGCAGAAATTGATGCGGCTACAAGTGCCAGCAGCCTCTGCAGGTTGGAAGAAGCAAGGAAAGGATTTTCATCCAGATCTTCCAGAAGTTAACCATTCCTGTTGACAATTTGATTTTTAGCCTAGTATGACTTCTGACTGCTAGAATTTTAAGAGGACAAATTTGTGTTGTTTTAAGTCACTAAGTTTTTGGTAATTTGTTATAACAGCCATAGGATACTCACAGGAAGCAAAGATGGGGCTTTTTGAGGATTCAGCTAGAGAGGGTGAGTGTGCAGTCACAGCATCCTTGGGTCAGTTCACTAGTGCAAGAGTCAGCCAACTGTGGTGCATGGGTCAGGTCCGGCCCACCACCTGTTTTTGTCCAGCCCATGAGCTAAGAATAGTTTTTACATTGTTTAATGATTGGAAAAATTAAAAGAAGGGTAATATTTTGTTACATATGAAAATGATATTAAATTCAAAATTTAGTGTCCGTAGTCAAAATCTTATTGGAACACAGCCATGTTCATTCACATTCTTATTGTCTGTGGCTGCTTTCACTCTACAGTGGTGGAGTTGGGTAATTGTGACAGATCCCAGATGGCCTATAAAGTTTAACATATTTATTATCTGGCCTTTTACAGAAAAGGTTTGCTAATCCCTGCACTAAAGTCAGGACATCAGCTTTGAGCTTGAGGTTCTAATGTTTTGCCTAATCTTTTGTGAGACTAAGTTTATCCTCACTCCACACTACCCACCATGTTCACTTGATCAAATCCTATATGGCACTTAATGCTTCTCTGACTCAAACAATGCCCTCACTATGAGGCCTGTTTGCCATATCGAGACCTCCATACACTGTGCTAAACACTAAATGTTGAAGACACAACAATGAGTAATATATGGTTTATTCTCTAAAGGACCATACACCCATGCACCAAAACAATAGCAATAACCATAAAACCAAATCCTATCATATATCAGATGTATTCAATCACTATTAATATTCCTGACAGTCATCCGAGGCAAATATTACTGAATCCATTTTTCAGATGACAAGACAGAGGCTTAGAGATGCTAAATAACTTACTCATAGTTACTTAAACAATTTTACTTAATGCCTAAGCCTGCTCTCTCTCTCCAATATCACATGGTGTTTCCTGAATCACCTGGTCCTGCCCACATTCCTCGCATCCTTTCCTAGAAACTGGAAGCTATCGTGACCTCTGCCCTCACTAACTATGGCTTGAAATCTGTACTTCGTTATGTAATTTATAGTTTTCAGGTATCTAATTGAGTTGGGAAGCCTCCCCCAGAGTTTTGTTACCAAAATGTCATAAAAGCCAACAAAATTAGGATGTTTAAAAGAAAATACTAGATTGAAACTTGAAACAAAATTGTAGACATGGTGGTTGTAAAACCCTACTGGGTGAGGCGACGAACAGTTGACGTTAGTCAATGTGTCTTGAGTCCTGTCAGGCGGTGATGTGCCCACAATGTTGACTTTCTTCTTACACCTCCTTTGGTGCTAGCCACTTGCATGATCATCTATGTATTACTATAGAGAGGACTGTGAACTATATATATCGGTTATTTTGGTTCCATCTCCAGACGTAGGTGGTAACAGCCAATGCTTGCCACCTTGCAGTGCCCAAGCATGGAGCCAGAGGTATTGGAAAGAACCAGAGACTAAGAGTCAGTTTAGGTACCATGAAAGGAAATCAGTTTTTTGACTTATTTTTGACCCAAGTGTCTGCCAACCCTTCCTCATGGGATTATGGCGAGCATTTAATGAATGCATGCATGTGCCCTCAGGGAATTCTCTCTCTCTCTCTCTCTCTCTCTCTCTCTCTCCCTCTTTCTCTTTCTGCCCTTCATTCATTTGCACCCTCTCTCTCTTTCTCAAAAAAAAATCATGTATGTGAAATATTTTATGTCAAAAAGCGCTATACCAGTATATCTCTTGGTGTTAGATTACGCCGAATAGGGTATGTTTTTATTTTCAGCAATATTTTTTTGGCGGGGTATCATCTATGTTCTCAGCTCTGTTGTATGGATTCCTAGAGAACTATTAAGAAGCATTGGCAGGTACTACAAATTCTTTCTTATCAGTATTTTCTTATATGGCAGAGAAATCATATTTTATGTCACTTTGACCAGACTTCTCTGCTGCTGATGGTGGTTCATACATTCCTGAAATGTAATCTAGTCGAGGGCAATGTAGACATTTTTCTTCTTGGAAAGTCCTGTAGGTTTGCCACATTGCTCTGAGAAATAGTGGTTGAATTTCCAAATTTTTATCAGTGAGGGAGCAACATGTTCTTGGTAAGAAGAGGGGAACCAGGGAGAAGAAGCCTCTGTCAAGAAAATGTAAGAAAAGTGACTAAAAAAGAAGCCAGTTCTGGAGGTCTTTCACTATAACCCTGCTAACTGAGTATTAGAAGGATTGGGTGTATGCAGAAGACTTTAGTAACCCAGCTTTGAATCCCAACAAATAAGATTATCCACCCAAAGCGGAAGCATCTGGCTTGACTGGGGAATTGAGGCATATAAAAATAGTTATGGGGAAGTTTTAAAGAAGAAAACAGATGTAGTTCTAAAATTGGGATGGGATCTATTTGGCCAATGACTGTTTATATGGGTGTGGTCAAATCAGACATGCTCGAAAGATCTGCTTTTTATAATTCACCACAGCTTATTACAAATGGCAGCGCTGCACCAGTATGGGTTTGGCTTGCTTTAAGAAAATCCAGTATTTATCACCCCACGACTTTATAAATGGATGAATGAAGGGATGAATATTTCCATCGTAAAAGGATTCGTTTGCGGGGTTTTCTTCCAGAATATTTAAAAGATGACTTGATTTACAAATATGGCTTGCTCATGAGTTTTCAGAAACACATCTGAAAAAAACACAAATGCACACACACATGTTCAGCTGGGTTTAGATTCGTCATTAAAGTAGGTAGATGCTACATTATGTCGCAGGATGACTACACCTGCAATTCTTACTGCAAATAGTCAGCTCACTTAACAATTAAGGACTCCTTATTGTTGAGAGAGGCTATCTGCCATGGACTCTGTACTTTTTTGGTGCACGCGCCAAGAATGCAAAGCTTTGACTGTTCTTCATCTGGACTGTTTCTCAGGGTTATTATGTTTACTGTGAACAGACTTGAGGGGTACAGTAATGTCTCTCTTTGGAATAAAAAACATGTTTGCTTACTGCCTTCAAGAAGAATAGCATGGGCCTTAAGCTCAGGGTTCCTCATCTGTATGCCAAACCTGTCACTTACACAGCATCTGTCTGGGCTAATAGCTTTACTCCAATGGGTCTTGAGGGCAAGGGGAACTGATACACGTGCTCATGCTCATGCTTCTTGTTGTATCATGAGTACTCAAGTCTTCTGTCTCTGACCTGGGCGTCTCATGGTTTCTGTAAGCACCCATGAAATAGTAACCAGCTAACTTATTGGTTTGTGGATAGGGTAAAATCAAACCTCAGACCTGACAGTGATTTCAACTTGATTGTGTTGGGTCTTGATCTGTGGATTTGGGGTTATGTGGGCACTTAGTTGACTTGACATAAAAGACATCTATGACAATTATTCTACCTTTTATTTGTCTAGGACTGCATGCTAAAATAGTTATTATTTTGGGGCACCTGGGTGGCTCAGTTGGTTAAGCATCTGACTTCGGCTCAGGTCATGATCTCATGGTTCATGAGTTCGAGCCCCATGTCAGGCTCTGTGCTGACAGTTGAGAGCCTGGAGCCTGCTTCGGATTCTGTGTCTCCCTCTCTCTCTTGCCCCTTGCCCACTTGTGCTTTCTCTCTCTCTCAAAAATAAATAAACATTAAAAAATTTAAAATAGTTATTATTTTATTGTCATAGGTCTAAGCTACAGCAGTTGGCCTTTGGCTAGAGTTTTGCTATTATTCTTTTCTCTTATATTTAGAGAGGAGAAATCTTTGGTACTATGGAATTGGCATTATATTCTCCAAGTTCAACTTCATTTTATACATGGAAGGGAAAAACTAATATTATTAAGGAATCTGCATGTTGGGACTGAGGTTGTATATACAATTTATGAACTGACTATATATATAAGATGTGTATTTTAAAAGTATCTTAAAAATTCTCCATGTGTGGTTGCCTGTGTATGGAGTGCATTTCCAGAAAGTATCTACCTGGACCACGTGACAGATGTGCTTTGTGATCTGAGAATTAGAAATCTTGGTCCAGGGATAGGTTTATCTCTTTTGCTCTCTGAGTTGGGGTCAAGTACCTTATCTCTTACATGAACTTCAGCACATTTGGGAAACAAAAGATACTCCCTGTGGGATAGAATATATGTGTGGGCATTTGTATGGGTGACTTTGTAGATCTGATTTGTTGCATATGTTTGGGAATGGACATGGCAGTGTCCTGGATTTGTTTCGAGGGAACATATAGAAATGATTTAAAAGATTGCCATTCCCTTCAAATTATCACCTTGTGAATCTGTATATTATTCCTAAGTTATTGCCAATATGACTTAAACTTTCCTATAACTCCTTTTATGGTGGTGTGTTCAGATTCTGAGATCCAACGGCGAGGAACCTTCATGCTCCTTTCCCAATTGCCAAAGATCATTTAGAGGCAATTCAAAGGTGAAAGTGGGTGATCAAATGGTGTAAAAACAAGGACATAAAAACCAAAAACCCAAAAAATTCACTAAGACATACATAATAATGAAATTGATTTGCAAATGGAACCCAAAGTCTATTGCCAAGTGAAATTACAGAAATCTCACAGAACTATGTGTATGGCTTCCCAAAGTGTCAACTATGAAGGACTCACAAAAAATATGTATTAGTCAGCTCAGGCTTCTAAAACAAAATATCATACACTTGGTGGCTGAAACATCGGACCTTCTGGAAGTTCTGGAAGTTGGAAAGTTTAAGATTAGGTGCTAACTGATTTGGTTCCTAGTGAGGACCTTCTTCTTGGCATGTAGACGTCATCTTGTGATCTTGTTCTCCTCATACGGCAGAGAGACAAGGGGCTCTGGCATCTCTTCCTCATCTTACCTCCATCACTAGGGCTTCACTCTTGTGTTCTCACCTAAACCTAATTACCCTCTAAATGGCCTACCTCCTACCACCATCACATTGAGAGCTAGGGCTTCAATATATGAATTTATGGGGACAGAAGTATTCAGTTCACAACAGTATTCATCCTATTACATTTAGGGTCATGGCTGGACCTTACTGGCATGTCAATACCACTGTGAGTCTTTATGGGATGGTGGATGAGTATGTGCTTCATGACCAAGTATACAACCTATTAAATTAGTCCCAACCAGTTCATCTTTATTCAATTCAGTGCTCCACGCTCTGTGAAAAATCAAGTCCTTTAATACCAGTGAGGCTTTTTAATGACTGGAAACATACTGGTCTCAAAATTCTGCCATGTTTCTGCAGACATGGCCTTCCTCCCCACTTTCATGATTATAGAGCAAGTGCAGGGAACTTGGACATCATTTGGTACCCTGTTTCCCAAATTTCAGTCACTTTGTGTCATGATTTTGCAATACATATATGCCAACTGTGTCATTGTTAATTTATTTTCTGGAAAGTAACTCACTTGGAAAAACCACAACTTTATTTAAAAAGGAGACTCTGTGTTACTACTATAATTGAAAACCCATGCGACATGAATACAAGATAACCATAAAATAAAAACACTGAAAATGAAATAATGGTGTTAAATTCTAACTAAATACTGATTTTCTGAACCAGAGTTCTAGTTTTTGTTTGCTAACCAGAGAGATTAGCAAGTGCTGGAGAGATGTTAGAAACATATTAAGCCTATGAAGCATTATTTCACCTGACTTTGTTTATGCCTATGGCTACACCCTTGGTTAGTCCCTTCCCATGCTGAGTCTGGTTTTGGCCATGTGATTTGCATTGGCCATCTGACAATAGCAAATGTCATGTTACCAGGGGATTCAGAACCACTTGCACGTTGGGAGTTTCCTTCTCTTACTATTCTTGGAAACTTTGACCAACACATGAACAAGCCTGGGCTAGCCTGCTGGATGGGGAGAGTCACATGGCCCAGTCACCCCATCACCCCAGCCAACAACCGACTAGTGACAGGGCATGTGATTAGCTAACCCTAGTCCATTTGCGGGCTCCAACCACAATAGTGAGCTCAGCCTGGGTCAGCTGATCTTGGCCCAGCTTAGCAGAGCCAGTAGACCCATGGGTATGAGAGCACTAATAAATGATTGTCTTGTGCCACGAAAACACTTCAGGGTAGTTGTTATTGAGCACAAATTAACTCAGATCCAGAAGTAAGATTTGTGCTGTGCAACTGATAGCATAAAACTTCCCAGTACAATTTTTTCAGGGTTGAATTTGAGTTCGGCCATCGGTCTTACAACTAATGGCATATATTCCATAAGTCAAGAAACTCTGATTCAGTCTAAGTTTCACCTTTTAAGTTTAACAGCTGAAGGTCCAGAGAGGTGACATGACTTTACCCAGATTTCATAGTTCGCTAGTGACAAAGATGATGCTAAAGTTTAGATGTGTGCAGTCTATTTCCAGAGCAATTTGCTGCCTTATTCAAGATTGCTGTGTTTAATCATAAAAAAATGATGAGTAGGGTTTTAGGGAGATATTGTGTCATCATCTTATTTTGTCTGTATCCTCTCATGAAATTAGAAAAACTCAAGTTAACCCACAGAATTGACAAAGAATTTTTTTTTGGATTATCTGTGTTCTGAATTGAATTGTACCCCCTTCATCCACAAAGGTACATTGAAATCCTAATTCTCAGTACCAATGGATGTGACCTTATTTGGAAATAGAGTCTTTGCAGATGTACTCAAGGCCATATTGGTTAGGGTAGGCCCTAAATCTCATGAATAGTATTTTTATCATAAAGAGAGATTTTGACACAGAGACACCCAGAGGGGAGATAGCCATACAGGTGGAGACAGAGATTAGGATTATACTGCCACAAATCAGGGAATGGCAAGGATTGCTGGAAATCACCAGAAACTAAGAAGAGGCAAGAAAGGATTCGTCCCTTGAGCCTTCAAAAAGAGTGTGGCCCAGCATTGATTTCCAGCTTCTAACTTTTGAAACTATGAAAGAATAACTTTCTCTTATTATAAGCCACCCAGTTGGTGGGACTTTGTTAGGATAGCCTTAGGAAATGAAAGTATCTTGCTTGTTCACTTCCGTTGGCAAAAATACCCCACCTATGTTACACCCTAAATAAGATGTGAAGCAGAGAAACCGATAGAATAGGGATTAAAAAACAACCTCGTGCATCCCATAAAATACGGCACAGAGCAGAAACACCTGCACGGCTAACAGCGCTGAGGGTGTAGAGATGACAGTGCAGCCTGGTTGTGGGTTTCTTCCCATCAACAAGGCACCAGGGCCACCTTGTTCCCTTTGGGCCACTCTGGCTCACACCTGGGGCAGCAGAGCAAATCTACCAGGCAGGATCTTTTTCAAAGTTCATAAAAATGTAGAAATTTAGTCTTCATAGGGAAGTTAACATTCACCCAAGAACTCCCTGTGGGTTCATTTTATTTGGGGTGTGACAAACATCTTTATCTTCTGTCAGTGAAACCATCTTCTAGGAGTGAAGACACACAGATACACTCAGAGTTGACATTCCCTTATCTCTTTTCCTAATTCTGTTGTGATCCTAATGCTGGTTTTCCTACACAGGAGAAAGTGATATTGGCGCCCAGCAAATTACTACCTTCTGCTCAGTTCAGTCCTTCCTTTTCTCCATTGCGTTAGGCATTATCCACTTACAGTCATTTACATTTCAAAATCCTTATCCTGCTGCATCAAAGTATTAATGGAGGGGGGCTCTAGGGCAGCTGCACCGAGGTAATTTACTTGGCTTCTGAAAACCTCCTCCAGATAATCCAGAAAAATCTGTCACATGGGACCCCAATTTGTCTGATTACCTTTTTCTGACAGATGCTAGGGTCATATGCTTAGACTTTTATTTTTGTTGCTTTCATTTGGTTAATTCTATTAGTGGCTTACTCCGGACATGAAAGTCATTTGCTATTAAAAACAAATGTCATCTCAAAAGGAAAATCCCAAGGCCGCCTCTCCTTCTGATCTCCCTGTCAACAGGAGAGTCTGGATGTTCAAATCAAAAGTGTTGCTTTGCATTAATTGTCTTCTATCCACTGTACCTCTTTAGTGTTTGGGAAATAATGCCTGTGAGTGAAGGAGGAAACAGAGGTCCTGATTACTGGGTGAACTTGAAGCTGTCCCTCAGACCGGGTCTGGATGGCACAACCAAGTCTGATGTCAACCCTGAAAATTTTGCTGGCGAGTTTGTCGGTGACTGCCATCTGCCTTTCACCCCTTCTTCCTCAAGTGCTAAAATGTTGGGGCTCCCAAAGTGCTTATCTACAAAGCCCCATTTTCCAGTTTCCCTACAGCTAAGTGGCCATGTGATACAGTTCTGGCTAATGACGTGTCAGGAGAAATTTGATGGGGATTTCTGGGAAAATTTTACTTAATATAGGCATTCTTCTTCCCTCCTTCCATTGCCTCACTCTTCCTTTCTGCCCATGAAATGTCTCAGGCTGGAGCAGCCATTTTATTACCACGCAGGAGAAGCCAAGAAAATTGCAGGGATTTTGCCCTGGTGTACTTAGCTACCGAAGAATGCCAGGAAACGTCTACTTCTGGACTTCTTTCATGAGCAAAAAGAAGCCCCATTTTATCCACATGACTGTTAAGTGGGTTTTCTGTTATGTGTAGCCGCACTTGATCCTTGGGTGATACAGTGGATTTCTAAGAGCCCAGTGTGCTGCTATGTCTTAGGTTAAAGAGTTATCTAGAGCTGGAAGGAAATATGAGCCAGCGAGGGAAGCCCAGCAGAGCCGAGCCCTGGTGTTCCCTGTGTGTGTGTATCAGACTGAGCCTCTTATGTTCTCACTTCGCTCTGTGGCTTAGGGCTTTATTGGTGTTCTGGGTAACTTGTCAGAGGGATTCCCTAGGTTTCCATGTCCTTTTGGGGAATTGCATAATGAAAAACTGCTTTGTTCATTTCCTCACTAATTTTCCATTCTTGAGAGAAAAAGGAAGCTTTGACTGAGATAATGATATCCTAGTGCCCATTAGGAGAGAACCGTGTACTTTCTAAGTGAATTGGGGTGGGGGAAGGATATATTTCTGTGAATTGAAAATGTCATTTTGTACATAAGAAGTCATTCTGAGTAAGGACAAAAATACTCATAGAAACCAGAAATGTAGCTGGTTTGGATCATCTCTCTCTCTGACATATTTAAAAAAATTTTGTTCCAGAATGTTCAAATCATTCTTTGCCCCTGCAGTCTGAAGACTGGGAGTCTCCTGGAGTCTCTTGAAATTATTCTGTTGAACGTGGGGTCAGAGTGTTGGTTAGAGGAGCTAGCTGTACTGCTACCATGGTGGGGGGATCTGTGCTTGTCCTGGCCTTTGGGGACCTTTGTGGAATCCCCTCATGGCCTTGGGCCCTGACCTAGTGAAAGACAGCTGGCGTGGGCAGACTCCTGGTGTGCAGAGGGACAAACATTCTCATGAGGAGAGCAGGACAGACCTCTCTGGATTTGCTCACTCTCAATCTCTCTCTGAGTAAGCTCAGTGACTTCTTGTTTCCTTTTTATTGCTCTGGCTATTCTCTTCATATAACTTGACACAAAATGTATCTCTTCAGATAGCAAGTAGGAGATAGGACAGTAGAATAATCCAGAACCTGGTCTTAGTTCATCTGGAAGATGTGGATTCTGCCCTAGTTCTGCCATTTATATGCTGGCTGACCTCAGGTAAATTAGTTAGCTTCTCTGAATCTTGGCTTTCCCATCTATAAAATTAATTATTCAGTATAATATATTATATTATATATTATTGCTGCATAGCAAACAACCATAAAATCTCAGTGGCAGCCAATGGTAAGTATTTCTCACTCACATACCGCTGGTCAACTAGGGTAGTTCTCTTCCAGGTTGTTGAAGAGTGAGCCTCAGGCCCAGCTGGTAGTCTGCTTCATGCAGATGATTCTGGGGCTCAGGCTGGAGCACAGTGGCCACCGGAAGCATGTTCTTCTCATGGTGGAATTCTGAAGCTTCTTGGCTGGTGAGCGGAAACTTGTGACCCTCTTTAGGCCCGTAACTCAAACGCTGTCACCTGTGCTGTCACTCCACTGGCCAAAGCAACTTACATGACCAAGCCTTATATCCACAGAGTTGTGGAGGAGGTGAGAAGTGAATATTTACTAAACAATATTCTAATGACCATTCCCAGTTTAGAGAGATGTTTCGGAGACTTAATGAGGATGATGAGAGGCACTGAGCACAGAGCTATACGCGTAGTAAGTACTCATGAAATGTTAGCCGCTCCTCTTGCTGCTGTTGCTGCCACGTCTGTTTGTACTGTACTTTCAGGCTCTGCAGAAATGAGGCTCTGCAGAGGAATGCATTGCACAGGCTGTGCACTATTCAAGACCTTGCTGGTGTGAAAAGCAAAGCATTATCTCCTCCACCCCAGCAAACAGTATTCTCTTTGACTTCAAATGGGCCTATGGAAGCTTCTGAAAACTTTGGACCAGAAAGTGATGCTCAATGCCTTATGTACATCCTAGTACCTTTACAGCATGTTTATGTGGGTTCTGATTTGACCCTCTCAGTTATCCTGTGAAGTGCACTGAGAAGCCATTGCCATTATCATTTTATGGAGAAGAGAAAAGGTTGGGTCAGTCCCAGGTAATGTCTATCCTTTTGGCCTTGCAGTCTAAAGCTTGAATGGCCAAGTGTCATTTTCATGACAAGGGCATTAGTTGAGGTATAAGAATTAATGGTAACGATTTGGAACTTCAACATTTATTTCTTCATTCATTCATTCATTCATTCATTCATTTAACAAGCAGACATTTATGGAGCCCTGTTATGTGCTCCATAAGCCCTGTGGTGAGTGCCTTAGATACATTCTGTAAGGAGTAGAGGGCTCAGCAGACTCTGTGGTAATTCCAGGCCCATCTGGGGGTCAGAGCTTCGCAGGGAGCTGGTGGTGAGGCCAGAAGCAGGAAGTTTGAGCTTGTTTATCACCCCTGTGTCACTTATCACAAGTGTTCTTCATGAGATCACATCTCCTTAGAGTACCCATTAAGACCAACTAGACCATTCTTTCAGGTTTCACTGGAACAGTTCGGGGTTCCCAGGGGGGCCACACATTGACCTAGTTGGAGATGCACATAGTCCATCACTTGAGTCATCTCCCTGTAACAATGGGTCAACAGGACCACAATATGGCAGTTGGGGGTCATGAGCCTCGGTTGCTGCATGGATTCCATGGCCAAATGAAAGCCGGGGAGGCTATCTAATGAGACCCCCTTCCCATTCCCTCTCCATTTCTTGTCTCTGACATGGGACCTGTGATGTCCTGGACAGAGAAGGTCTTGATTAATTAACTCCTTATTCTCAAACTTGAGCTCCACTCACAATTTAAAGATAGGAGGTCAACAAAAACTATTTATTCCCATTTTTACAGATGAAGAAACAGTCTCAGAGAGGGTTATCTGTCCACTGTTTTGCTCGAATCCCAGATGACCTCACGGATGCTTCATTCTGTAATGCGTTTCCACTCACAGACACTCTGTTGTGTTGTTTGTGTTGGTCCCTGCAGTGCCCTGAGCTCGCCAGCACTTACCTGTCAGTGGTGTTTTGAGGAGGCCTGAAGTAGGAAGGGCAAATAAAGAAAGAGAATCTTCCCCTCTCCTCCATTCCCCAGGGAATCTTTGGATTCTCCCTTCCCCCCAACCCGGGATTTGTAGGAGGAGAATTCAGAACCTAAGCCTACTGGAACCAAGCATATCCTGGGTTGACCTTGATTCAATAGGGCGTGGAGACTCTGTGCTGGGTGGGCACCCTTACCTCTCCACCAGTCCTGGCCCCTTGGTGTTTGCTTCTCTTTGGCCTTAGCCTGCTGTGGACCCGAGTTCTCTTGGTTGCTTTATCAGTTTCCCTCTTACCCATTTGTTGAAGATCTTGACTTCAGAGCTGCAGAATATTTCGCAAATAACAAAGGTATTTGGGCTGCCTAGAGTATGTGCTCTAGGCCAAACTTCTATTGAGTGCCTTATATCTGCTGTTTGCTCTGAGTGAATTTAATACCTACTCTTATGATATAGGTTGTGCTCTCTTCATTTTATAGACAAGCAAACTATGAAGCTCAGATAGATTATTTATCTTTTTCAGGATTACACAGTTGATAAAGCTTAATTTTTCTTTTTAAAAAATTTTTAATGTTTTATTTATTTTTGAGAGAGAGAGAGAGAGAGAGAGAGAGAGAGAGAGTGAACGAGAGCGAGAGAGCATGAGCAGGGGAGGGTCAGAGAGAGAGGGAGACACAGAATCCCAAGACAGGCTCCAGGCTCTGAGCTAACTGTCAGCACAGAGCCCCATGCGGGGCTCAAACCCACGAACTGCGAGATCATGACCTGAGCCAAAGCTGGACACTCAACCAACTGAGCCACCCAGGTGTCCCAACAAAGTTTAATTTTTCTATCACATAATTCTTTTCAATAATAGTTGCTGACATGGGTCAGGGGTTTCTAATATGTTATTTGCAATTCTCATAGTAACTTTGTTTTTTTTTCCCTTTATTGCACAGAGGGGTTAAGTAACTTGCCTTAGGTTACACAGCTAATATTATAGTTATGAAGTTCAAGCCTGGGGCTGTTGAGATTCCCACACTCCTCCTCTTCTTCTTGCTGAGAAAGACTTCTTGGACTCCTCCATAATCTTACTTAGCCGCTCTCAGACTCCCATGTGTGGTAGAAGACTAATTAAAAGAACAGCAAGGAACCGTTTTTCATGTCAAGGGCAGTCTGTGTGTTTTGGTGTGCAGAGGGAGATGGCGGGAAGTGAAACCTTATCCCCAGTTTTGGTGGTTGTCAGGCTGATTATAAGACCCTTACACCTTCTTTCTGATCATCTCTTGTTGGTACCACTGTCTTCTCCAGTGTTTGACTTCCTGAATCTCTGGTCAACAGCTGTGGCTCTAAAGATGGTCTATCTGACCTATAATCCCATTCCCCAAACCATTCAAGGTCTGCCTTACTGAAGCGAGCCAGGCACAGCCAACAAGAGAATAGCCCCAGCCCCAGAAGCTTCTACCATCAGTAAGTGAACCAGGATCTTGCCTGGACTCCAGCCCAAGCCCAGAATATGGAGCCAGCAGGGGGTCACTGGAAAAAGGTATTAGCTCATTGCAACCTTTACCATTGCTGTGGTTTCTCTCCTCCCTTGGAAAAAATTGCCTACTTTTCCTGACTACCCCGTAGCACCCCCACCTAAACCCAGATGTTGAAGGGTCCGAATGGATCAGGGCAAAGCACACCCAAGCTCACCCTGCAATGCGGGAAGTGCTAGGCATTATGCGTTTTCTAATCTGATGACATTTCCAGTCCACACCATCTTTATTTCTCACCTCCTAATTGATTTCTCTGCTTCCATCCCTACAATTTATTCTTTACTCAACAGCCATCCTGATCCTTTTAAATTGTGAGTCTGATCATGTCACTCTTCTGCTCAAAGTCCCCTAATGGCTTGTCATACTCCTCAGAGAAACGTGAAGTCCTTACCGTGGCCTCTAATGATCAAGGGCAGGGGCCGGTATGCTTTTTCTGCAAAGGGACAGATAATGAATAGTTTTGGCTTTGCAGGCCATTGGTCTCTGCGGCAGCTACTCAGCTCTGTGAGCGTGAAAGCAACCACTAACAATATGTAAATTAATGTGTGTGACTATGTCCCAACAAAACTTTGCTCCCAGAAATAGGCGATAGGTTGGTTGTGACCCAGCCTGTGGTTTGCTGACCTCAGCTCCAGGTAACTGGCCTCTGCTACCTCTTGGTTCTTACTGTTTTCTCTTGTCCTCTGCCTCAGCCCCACCGATATCTGCCAACGCTCCAAGCCTTTGTCTGGGGCCTTGCAATGGCTGTGCCATCCAGAACATTCTTCTCCAATGTATCTGAGTGCCTCCTTTTCACATCTTCTTCAGGTTTCTGCTTCGGTGTCATTGCCAGAGAGCCCTCCCTGGCCGCTCTGTCTGCAGTAGCAACCTTCTCGTTTTCTTGGCACCTCACACTCTTTCCTCTGCTTTATTTTACTCACTAGCCCTTGCTACCACCTGCATATTTATTTACTGAACAATTAACTGATTTTTTTGGCAAATATTACCGAGTGCCTTCTTAATGCCAGGCAATACTCTAGGTGCTGGAATTCCCTAAAGAACAAAGCAGACAAAAGCCTTGGACTTTAAGTCTAGCTAGGGAAGAGAGGCCGTGAACGTCGTGAAAATAAGTATGAACGTGGCTGGTAGAGAGAAGTGCTCTGGAAGAAATTAGGCTGTGCAGGGGGGACAGGTTGTGGCGGATCCGCTTCGGTTTCTGTCTCAGTATTCATCTCCTGCCTGGCATCATTGCTAAGGTTTCCTGAATTACGGCAAAGGTGACATTAACTCCCTTCACTCAGTTTGGAGCCTGACGATGCAAAGCTGTCTGTCGTGTCTTACAAAATCCCGGTGCCAACAGGGGGCGCCACAGACTGTGCGGAAAGGGCTGCGCTGAGAGGTGAGCGCAAGACAGGGGCACAAGCTTCCGAACAGGATGGGAAGGGAGGTGAAGGCTGCAGCGGAGGGATGGGGAAGTTGGAAGTTGTGGGGATGTAACAGGATCTGCACACAACTGCCTGCACCGCAAGTGTTTTTCATGGAGCGCTGCCTAAACTACCAGGCATTACGGGACAATGCATTTCTAAGTCGAATGCTTAATAAATCAGCCAGGCATGCATTATTATGCCGCCGGAGCCCTTGTTGTGTCTTAATGCTCAATTATACAGCACAGAATCTGGGTCGGGCTTTCTATCATCTTGGATGTGTGGCAGAAATGGCCTGGCCCTAATTGCTCTACATGGGAATGGGTTCATTTGTGTTTGGCCGAGGGCTCACGCTGATTGACAATTAAATTGAAGGTGCCTCATTGAGAATCGCTGGCCGGACAACTCTAGACCTCGACAGAGATGTTAGCAGTGATCTTAGTCCAACCTGCTCCTGCTGCAGATGGAAAATTCAGGCTCACAGAGAGGAAGTTACTTGCTCAAGGTCATCAGGTAAATAGCAATTGGGGCTCAAGTCAGGCTATTTCTTCTGCATCAAATACTCACTGTCGTACCCCAGGCAGATTCTCAGGACAGCCACCACTGCCCTTCATGTCTGCCGCAAATGCCATGGACACTGACATCTTACTGAAGCTAAAGACCCACCGGAAGAAGCTGTGCCTCATTTACTTGAATAAAAATGGACAACTGGTTAAAAAAAGCCAACAGACTTCCATATTTTATGGATCCCTGGGGATCCAGTGAACTCATGGTCCCAGATTAAAGGAAAGAGGAAAACCATACCCTTTCTTGCTGAACTATGCTGCCTGCTGGTTCCCCAGTGCCCCAGCGGTCTCTGGAATGGAGATTGTCATGTATGACAGCTGGAGAGCATTATCGCTTGAAGGTTTGCATTCTGGCTTTTCTATTTGATTTACATAGATCTGCATACTGTATGCTGTGGGCATTGTTTTCTGTTTCATTCTGTCTTCACAGCCTCCCTTCTCTAAGCTCAGTGGGTATTTTGGCTTCCCCAGCTCCTCAGGGTGTGACAAGTACTTGGCTAGAGTTTGATCTGGAGAAATATCTGGAGGTTCCACCTCAAGGAGAGGCTCTGGGCCAGAGTGGCTGCTGAGCTAGTGATGTGTTGGAGTCTTGTGGTTGTCATTCCTCTTAAGGTACTGTGGGAGGGACCGCTTATTATAGTCCTTATCTATGTCTTGTATCTTGGGCCATCTATGTGTATAAATGCCCACAAGGTAGCTTTGACTTTCTGTGTGTAGCACCTTCAAGATGCCATGGACAGATGACCCCATTTGGGGCACTTAGATCAGTCCTAGATGAGAAATAGTCCTAGATGAGAAATGCAATTTAAAACCACAGTGGGATAATACTACCCACCCACAAGGTTGGCTAAAGTGAACAAGATTGATAATACCAAGAGTTGACAGACACAGCTGGGGGTGAAGTAGAACTCTCATAGGTAACTGCTAGAAGTGTGAACTGGTACAGTTGCTTTAGAAAATCACTTGACAAACTTTCTAGAGGTAAACTTGCGTCTCCTATGAACTGGCAATTCCGTTCTCAGGTCTTCCATCAAAGGAAGTGAGTGCACATGTCTGCCAAAACACACATACAAGAATGTCTATAGCTTCCTTCGGAACAGCAAAATACTAGAAACTAACCAAATGGACAAGTAAATTGGATATCCGCATACAGTGGAATGATGCATGGCAACATAAAAGAATAAATGGCTTAAATGCTACCTGAACGAATCTCACAAATGCATAACGTGCAGCAAAAGAAAACAGACACAAAGAATCCATACCATAGGATTCCGCTTATATGAAGTTCAAGAATAGCAAAGCTGGAGTTGTGCTGATAGTCTTCAGAACTGTGGTTACCTCTGGGGAGGGAGATGGACCAGGAAGAGGCATGGGATGGGAAAGGCTTCTGGGATGATGGGAATGTTATACATGCAAACATTCATTCACTTCAAATTTGTGTGCTTTACTGTGTGTCTGTTATTCTTCAATAAAATGGAAAAAGAGGGTAAAAGGAGTCTGCTGAGAAAGCGCCCAGTGCCTTCTGGTAATATCCCATGTCTCTGACTTCCAGGACTTGAACTCTATTTCCAGATTCCTGATACCAATTTGTTTTATGGATTATGGTTTTCAGCATTTCCTACCTGCCTGCAGGTTGATGTTCAAACCTAAGCTTGCCTCTGTGTTTGTACAGTATATGCACACCTTCAGGTTTGTCCAACTTCGAGATGAATGGATAGTGTCAGGGTTTGCCTGCAGCAAAACAGCTCTTCCAGGATCTGCCTTCCCCACTCTCCAGCCCACTTAGTCCAATCCTTAGTAGTCACAATGAGATGGACCAAGGAACTCCCCATACCATATCCTCCATCACCTCCCCACTCCTGCCACAATTTCCTAGGGGCATCTGTAGAGGGATACTCCATTAATAGCTGGATAATAAACCCTGGGTAGTCTCAGGGACTGGATTATGT
>NC_043702.1:16794855-16965091 GCF_006229205.1 Suricata suricatta | reverse complement strand
TTTTTTTTTTTTTAATTTTTATTTATTTTTGAGAGAGACAGAGCATGAGCAGGGGTGGGGCATAGAGAGAGGAAGACACAGAATCTGAAGCAGGCTCCAGGCTCTGAGCTGCCAGCACAGAGCCCAACATGGAGCTTGAACTCATGAAGCATGAGATTGTGACCTGAGCCAAAGTCGAATGCTCAACTGGCTGAGTCACCCAGGTGCCCTGATTAGAGCACTTTTCTTTTTCTTTTTCTTTAAAAAAATTTTTTTTTTAAATTTATTTTTGAGAGAGAGAGAGAGAGAGAGAGACAGTGTGAGCAGAGGAGGGTCAGAAAGAGAGGGAGACACAGAATCTGAAGCAGGTTCCAGGCTCTGACCTAGCTGTCAGCACAGAGCCTGATGCAAGGATCAAACCATGAACTGCGAGATCATGACCTGAGCCGAAGCCGGATGCTCAAGTGACTGAGCCACCCAGGCACCCCTAGAGCACTTTTCTAATAAGCCTGGTTGCAAAATTCTCCAAGGAAACACAAGAGGCAAAGTGTATGCCCAAGTGTCTGGAGAAGAGCTGTCCTCTTAAAGCCTAGGTAGGGGAGCACTTTCTCCGAAACAAAAGTTAACCTTGGGACCAATTACAAAAGGAATAGGAGAGATGGAAGTTCTAGCTCTGGTTCTTCAAAGTAGATGTTGAGAGAGTTTGCCTATGAGGGACTTATTAAAGAAATACTCCCAGGTTTTGGAAGGGGATGAAGGGGCAAGCAAGGGTACAATTTCAGGCAAAAGGCCCCCAGAGGTGGCTTAACTCAGATTGGTAGGGACATTCTGGAGTAAAAGTTACTCTGGCCATGGTCCCAGGGAGCTGGGCTTGCATACCTTTGCACCTGTCCATCATTGATCAAGGACCTTCCAGGAGAGGTAAATTCCCAGGCACTCCTGGCTGCCAGCATGGTGGGAGTGCTCCAGTGGCCCAAGGGCAGTCCTCCAAAGATGAGTGTGTCAAGTGGGTGGGTGTGGCAGGTAAAGGTGCACCTACATTGGGGCACATGGAAATAGTAAATATGAACACTCTCCACTACTCAAGGCAATTCAAAAAGACAAAATGGATTTGAAAGATGTTTATTCATTTTGAGAGAGACAGAGAGAAAGAGTGGAAGGAGGGGCAGAGAGATTAGGAGAGAGCGATTCCCAAGTGGGCTCTGAGCTGTTAGCTTGAGCTCACAAACCACGAGATCATGACTTGAGCTGAAAGAGTCGGATGCTTAGCCAACTGAGCCAACTGGGCCAGCCAGGCACCCCAGCGGTGTGGTCTTGAATCCCTCTCTACTATGGGGAGGAGTGCTGGCACGGGAGAGGAAGAGGGTGATTGTGTTCTTCATGATCATTCCCATCCTGACCCCTGCCACAGTTGTCCCTCACGGATGGACAAGGGAGGAAGGGTCCTGCCTCTAGATGCAACTATTATAAAGGCATGAAGAAATGCCCCAGGAGAGGCTTCCAGCTCCTAACCCTCATGCAAAATCCACCTGATTCTCCATCGCTTCTGTTTTCATAATACCGTACAATATCCGAGTGCTTTCCCATGCCTGGCTTTATTTTCATTCCTGTGAGGCGGGCAGGGACTTGGTTTCCATTGGTCACATAATACAAGGGGTTGATGCACTTTCCACTATCCTTTGTGCTGCTTCTCCAATCAGTTTGTGTTTGTGTCTAGAGCGGACCCTCCTTGTCTGTGCCCAGAGCTGAACCGGCAGGGCTAAGGAGCCCTGTTAATTCCCCACCTTAAATGCACCTCTCCTTGCTCTAAGTAATAGAATAATTTTTTTTTCCTTTTGTGCAAAAAAGATCATGACTCTGGACACCTGGCCCCAGGGTTGGCTTGGCCCACCTGCTAGCTGTAAAAATTCTTTAACCTCTCTGGGCCTCAGTTTCCTCGTTTGCAGTTTAAAGAGGTTGGCCTAGATTACAACTCCAGTGCTTGTTCTGAAATTGTGTGCACGCATGGCTCCGGGTTATGAGAATTGTGTTTCTTTGTTCATTAGGAACAAAGAGCAGGACTCAGATTTTAAAGGGGGCTACTATAGTTTGGTTTCAATACCTTACTTTTTAGGTAACGTTTTTCTTTAAGAGGAGGGAGCTGGCTGGTGTAAGGGGACCTGTTTTTTCTTTTCTTTTCTTTCTTTCTTTCTTTCTTTTTTTTTTTTAAACATTAAAGCCCCTGTCTTCAGGGAAGAAGAGGCTGTTGGATGTGTTTTGAATGTTTCAAATCAAAGCCTGCCAAGAAAAGGGGAGCTATAGGTTTCAATAAGCACCTTCTTTCAGCAATTTTAAGAATTTCACTTATGAGGATAATGAAATCTTCAGAAACTGTAGGAGACATTCCAGAAAAAAATATGATTCATCAGTGGAATTCTTTTTAGATACTCTCTGTCCCTACTCCATGTGTCTATGAGGAGGGTCCTCTCTCTAGACTTGGAAGTCTTTGGGATCCTCCCTGGATCTTTGGGAGTTTGAAGGACCAGCGTCCGGGCTCACTGTTGGCCACCCTGACTCCTGGGGCCTCAGTCTGTCACTAATGTGTAGTTGTGTCTCCTCGAGGCAAATATTTCCACCTGCAGCCCAGGCCAATTCTTGTTCCTCTGGGTCCTGCTTCTCACAGCACAGCTTTAATAAAAATAAAGATGTGGATGTCCTATTTCTGCGTTGACTTCTTTTAGGTCTGGAGTCTGCACCCGCCCTGGGGTGTAGAGACCTGATTTGGGTCGGTCTGTCCATGCACAGGTTCTGACAGGGAGCATGCCCTACTTCTGGCTGGGAGAGAAGTGAATAAAGCTGGCCTCTTTTCTTTTATAGGTTTTCTTGAGATTTTGCCAACATTCGTTCCCAGCTATTTAAAGATTAAGAAAAGGAATACACTTTTGAGAACTTAATTTGATGTAATTTCAGGAAAAAAACAACACATACAGTTAGTGAAGGCGATGGAAAATCCTCAAAAACCCGTTGAAAGGACGAGTTGATGTTTAATGAAAAGCAGTGGGCGTAGATGGATTCTGTACATTTTCGAGGATCAAGTTACCTGCAAAGAAAGAAAAATTGTGGGATGGGTATAATATAAATAAAAAAGCAGAGTTCAAATGAGGACTTTAAGAAATTAAAATCAAAAGGGACTCTTCAAAAAAAGTGTCCATCTTGGGTATTAACCTCCAACATGGAAATGAAAACAATTTTAAAAAGCTCTAAATAAAAAGACAACCCACATTTGGGCATACTTCAGATCTTTTGGCCTCTAGCTTTCTGTGGGAAGCTATGGTTTCCCCTCATTTGCTTGCTGGGTCTACCATTTGTTTTCTTTTCTTTTTTTTATTTTAATTTTTAAATGTTTTTAATTTATTTTTGAGAGACAGAAAGAGACAGCGTGAGCTGGGGAGGGTCAGAGAGAGAGGGAGACACAGAATCTGAAGACAGGCTCCAGGCTGTCTGAGCTAGCTGTCAGCACAGACCCTGACATGGGGCTTGATCCCACGAACCATGAGATCATGACCTGAGCCAGAGTGGGACGCTTAACCAACTGAGCCGCCCGGGCGCCCCTACCATTAGTTTTGCATGTAAATTTCTTACCGGCTCTCCAAAGCTGTGCAGACTTGAACAAGGAGGGCATTTTGTGACTCTCGTATGCCAGGTGCTCACAGTGTGTGAATCCAGCGTAACAACGGCCAAACACAGAGCAGTAACCAGGAGACTCAGCGTTTTGGTTCCATTTCTGTTTCTCACCCACGGAGTGACTCAGGGGAAATTACTTTCTTTTGCTGAGACTCAGTTCTCTCACTATAACATGAGACCCTTTTCAGCGCTGTCTGAAAGGGTTTTCTGTAATGATGGAAACATTCTATTTTGGCACGGTCCAATATGGTAGCCGCTAGCCATATGTGGCTTTGGAGCCCTAGAAAAGGTGCAAGTGTGGCTGTGGAATACATTTTAAGTTTATTTAATTTTAGTTGCCACACATTGCTAGTGGCAAACACATTGGACAGAGAAGTTTTATTTTTATTTTTTGAAATATTTTGTATATGTAGGCTGTACGCCCAACATAGGTCTTGAATACACCACTCTCGAGATCAAGAGTCAAATGCTTTACCAACTAAGCCAGTCAGGTGGCCCTGGACAGAGAGGTTTTAGACAGGAGCTGAAATCCCTCTGGTTACAAAATTCCATGATTCCATATTCTGGTGCTTAGGCTTGCATTGCTAATCATTCACAAACATTCATCAAAGCATTATTTGGGGTCTTGCCCTGATCCAGGTGCACCTTTAATTCCTAGGGAAACAAAGATGAGTAAGGCAGAGTCCTTGTTCCTTAAGGGCTCACGGTCTCGTGGGAAAGAATCATAAACTTCTGGAAACTGTAGGCTGTTGAGGCTTGGGACTCCTGGGAAAATGGAAAGGAGAGCCAGCCTTCGTCAATATTCGTTACACATGGGTCTTTAGCATTTGCTGAGCAAGGATGTACCGACAGGCACTTTCTTCCAGCTAAGTCTGGCCCACTTTTCCTCCCTAACCTTAGCAGCTAAAAGTAATCTGGATGTTTGCCAGCTGCTGAGTCAAAACCTGGTTATTTTTAGCCTTTGGGAACCTTGAAACCTAGTTAGGGTAAATAACCTAACATAGTGGGATGGAGGAATCCAGCCTTTCATTCAGCAAATAAGGACTATGTGTGTGTTGCATGTCAGATGGGTTAGGCGTCAGGATACGGCCACACAGCAGCTAGGCATGGGCCTTCTGCCTGGGGAGCTGGCCTGGCAGTCGAGGGGAGGAGGAAGACATCACACAAGCAAATAGAGATTTTTAAATAGTGTGAAGAAGAAAAGAAGATGTTGGCAACTAATAAACGTAATCCTAATTTAGGAATACCGTTTATGACAACCTAACCAAATCTGCTGGTCTCCCGCTTGTGGTCTTTGAGTAGTTATTACTACGAGGGTAGTGGTTTTGAATTTAAAAAAAACAACCAAAAACCAAAGAAAAATGTAAAAAAAAGGTTTCCAGGCCCGATTGTCTCCTTAGTTTGGAGTGATCTTGGGGAAGTGCAAGGTTATTCTTGGGATATAATAATATAATGTGTGTGAAATCAATTAAGCTCTCTGTAAAGGTTTCAGTATTATTACTTAGGCTCCAAAATCTCCTGGTTGGTAGTAGTTGACTAGTTGAGGACTGTGGGTCAGCACCCAGGAAGGGGAGACGCAGGAGAGGGACCGAGAACATCGAGAGGAACATCTGAGGGGTGCTGAGGGACAGGTAGGTATCTTGGAACCGTGTTCTATGCAACCCTTGGCTTCCACTGAGAAGCTGGCCCAGTGGGTCTGAGCCTACTTTAGCAAGAACTGACTGATCTTAATTGTTCCATATGTTGGATGTATGCACAAAGTGTTGATAAAAGTATCTTTTGGCAAAAAGAAAAAAATAAAGAATTTGGAAACTGGGTGGCTGGGTGCTGAAGGAGGATGGGGTTACCGAGGCTAGCACGGCGCTGAAGGAGTGTGGGCCCAACTCTCCCTACCCCCTCGTTGTGAGGTTTTGCTTCCTTTTAGGACCCAAAGGGTGTGAGCTGTGTGACCATTAGGAACCTGGGAGAATCCTTGAGTCAGAATGAAAAAAGAGCAATGGTTTCAGTTCCCACTCTGTTGTCCAAGTCACACAGTACATGGTGTACCCAAGAACAAGTTTCTAGAGATACGTAGTAGGGCTATTACTATATCCTGACTGTGTGCTCCAGGCTCTACACCAGGCTCTGGAATTCTTGGTGCTAGGAACTTCCATTTGCCCCTGGTGATGTGTCAGGGGGTTCCTGGGCCATCCTGTTTCTTGGTTTTAGCCAATGGGAAGAATGGAGACCCTGAGGGAGGGAGTAGAGTGAGGTCAGTGCACTAATTTGTGCATCTCCTTTGCTGTCAGGTGGCTGTGAGCTGGTCGCATGCCTGCACTGAAGGTCATAACTCACACCAGGCACCCCTCTTCACAGAGCTTTGGCTTTCTTTGGGTGTAGATAGTGCCCTGGTGTCCTTTCAGGTCCGGGTGCGATCATGACATCCACTGTTGTTGGCCGTGGGGCTCTGCCCCCTCTTTTGTGGTTTTGCTACATCCTCCATACTCCTTTGTAATGAGTTCTTTTACTAAACCCTCCTTGGATTATCCAAATTTGAGTGAAGGTTTCCCTCCTGGCATTCTGATTCGTGTGCACGAGGTATGTACAATTACGAGTCCTGTCTTGAAGATGAGGCGATCAGGAAGTAGAAAGGTTAGGCTATGTGTCCAAGGTCACACAGCTAATGAGCGAGCCTCATGGATTAAAAACGAGGCAGTTGGATTCCGGAAGCTGTGTCCCCGGGCGATGCATTAGAGTGCCTCTCAGAGCAGAGGAGGTGGCGGGGGACGGGACGGTGGATGAGGGGAATGGTCCTGAGCTTGACTTTCATCACCAAGTCCGAAATCCCTCTGAGATCCGGGCTTCCCCCTTAGCTCTTCTTGTCTGTCAGCCCGGCCAAGCCTGGCAGGCAGCCTGTAAGAAGCGACAGTGTGGTGAGATATACAGGGGCGTGAACAACAAAGTTTATTTCTGTGGTTGGAAACAACAAACAACCAAACGGGGCAACCCCTGATTAATTAAAGGAGCAGAAAATAGTCTCCTGGACGGGGCAGGGGCTGACAGCTCCCCCTCGATGATTTCATTCAGTGGTCCTGGCTTCGTCAATACGACATGCTGCCCAGAACAGCACACAGTGTCTTACTCTGTCTGAGAAGATTTCTTTTTCCTCCTTCTGAGCCACACAGGCTCTGTCTGGGAGAGACAGAGCCAGCCTGTAACTTCGCTGACCTACTTCTGGGCTGGCTCTCCAGCCAGCCGCCCACGCATCATCCATTTTAACCAGCTTTTCAAGGTCATGACTTTTCAATGCGGAGGCTGGCTTTTGCCTGACACAAAGCCAGGTACCATCAATTGTCCTGTTTACGAAATCTTCAGTGTTCCCTTTCTTTAGCTGAGTAAAAAGTATGGGTTGGGCTCCTGTTTAGGACAGATAACAAATGCAGTTGCTTTGAGCCTAAATTGGCCACTTGGTCTATACTTCAGGTGCTTAAAAAGCAGGTTTTCCCCTATTATGGAGCACCTGGGCCAGACCAAATACAAACAGTGAGGGATTTACCTTGTCCCGGTAGAGAGTCATACTCCTTTTTTTTTTTTTTTTTTTTTTTTTTTTTTTGTGTGTGTGTGACGCAGACAAATGTATGCTCCACATAAACACAATGTCTTATTTTTCACTCTTATGAAAGGACCATATGAAACCAGCTCTTCACAGATAAAAAGCAGTTGCTTTGTGTATCTATTACTGTACCTTTCATCTCCCAAGGCTTTGTGAGAAACTTCCAGCTGGAGCTACATTCTTTTCTGGTTTGATAAAGATAAACTGTATTCAGTGAATGAGAAAGGGGAAACATTTTCTTGATTATTCTCTAAATAAAAAGTCAGGGGAAATGTGATTTTTTCCCCTAGTCCTCAAAGTCGTTAGTCCCCATTCAGGGTGACCCCAAATTTTCTGTGCTGCTCAGCATTCTAAAACTGTTTGATCTTGAGAAGCTTTCTGTCTATTGGGTCCTGGGAGCTCATTAGAGAATAAAGAGGGCACATAGCTTTCTCTACTAATATCTGCTAATCATCAACAGATAGCTTTAGGCAACACGGTATAGTGTTTGTAGTAGAGGCTCCGGAGTAAGATTCTTGGCTTTTCCCCTTGCTGATCGTATGCATTTTAGTAAGTTCCTTAAAGTTGGCTGTGTCTCAGTTTCCTTATCTTGGGTATTAGAGATAATAATAGCACTTGCATAACATTGTTGTGAGAAGTAGATCCAACAAGACATGGAAGGTGTTTAAAACAGTGTTTAAAATAGTTAGCTTTGAATAGATATTAACAATTATTATGTACCACCGAAAGGATGGAAAGGTAGAAAGAAACCTAGTTGTCTGTGTGTGTGGGGGGGTGCGTGTGCGCGCATGCATATGTGTGCGTGCGCACACGCACGTGCATGTCTAAGTATGGAAATGAGTTTCTACAAGAAGGGAGCCTGCAGAAATGGGGAGCAAAGGAAGAAGGGCTGTGGTGGGTTTACTTAAAAAGGCTAAATGCAATCCAAGTATTTTCAGGACCGATCCTCTTTCTCTGTTAGCTTTCAACGCAAGCAAGAAGATGAGAGGAGACCAATGTTCTTACTGGACAGTGGCATCTGGGGCACTGGCCAAAGGGTTTTGATTTTTGCAGCCATGAGAGTTGGCGCTTGCAGTGTCCTGAGGCCGGTTGGAAATGGGAAAGGTGGGGTTGACTCCTGACCTTTGGTATCTGCCTTGATCTTTTGTTCTCCAAGAAGTCCTCTTTCTCAGTGCCTGGAACCAGTCACAGTCCAAGGAGCTGCTGGCATGGATGAGACAGAATAGAGATGCTTGTGGCTTCATGATTCTGGGGCCCAGAATATTTGGCCTTGCCATCCTAACGTGGTGAACAAAAGAGTTTTAATAGAATCATACTAATATCACTTGGTTTTTGTTGGACATGCATTTTTTTCTTAAGCAATTCCATTAATTCAGTTTGGTTTCCTAAAAAATATTCTAGCTCACACAGTAAGTACCTTGTGATATTTTTCTATTTTTAATGAAAGTCTTTTCATTTGGATTAGATTCAAACAGAGGCAGAGAAAAGAGGACAAGGAAAAAGAGATTAAGAAAGGGAGACAGAATGAAAGGCAGAGAGAGAGAAACCAAGACACACAAACACATATATGCAACGTCAAAAATACAAAGATACAGATACAATTTAGAAACATTGGGGGATTTGCAGAGCAGTCATGCAAAGAGAGAGGGAGACAGAGAAACACAGGAAGAGAAAGACACCACACACAGATAAAGAGAGAAAGCGAACATAGAAAATGTGCAGATATGCCCTCATGCACACACACAATGACAGAACAAGAGAATTAGAGAGAAGACACCCTCTCCACCCCCAGGACCAAGGAAACTAGAGCTGTTTTGGTGTATTGATTGCCAAACTTTGGATACAGCAGGATCAAAATACCATTTGGGTCAAACATGGGGTTGAACTATTTTCATGATTCAAATGGTAGAATTAAGGTCAGGCATATAAAGTTTATCACAGTTCTTAATAAACATAAGTTATCAATTTTTTTTTAGCTCGAGTATTTGTGGAATAATCTCCTTTCCTGGTCATAGGACCATTTTTGTGTGACCTCATAGGTATTTTTCCTTTCTGGGGTAGGAGCAATCCTGGATCCTCTCTCTTCTGTGTTGTTCTTGAAATTCATGGTGAGTAGATAGGATGTAGATTTTGTTCCCTTCTGTCTAGGAAACTGGTAAACCTTGCAAAGGCTGGAGGCCTGGGTAATGGAATTTCGTAAGAGAACAGACTGAAGTAAAATGTCCATGACCAGGGGCACCAAATACTGTGAGACTCATACTAAACAGTGTTTTATATGGCTGTTTCAAGATCTCAAAATCCTATGAGTTCCTAAATCCCAAGGAAATGGGCCAAAGACACAGAGAATGTAAACTAGATCTTTGAAATTCCCTTTGGTTAGTCTCGAGAAACTTATTTCTGCAGAAGTGCCTTCTGATTGACAAAAGCTCACTTTTATATTCACAATCTCACCCTGTCAAGGTCTAGTCTAAAATCACCCTCAGAGAATATTGTGCAGTAACTTCTAAAAAGCCCCAAATCCTCTCGATTTATGCATTTAATTTATAGTTTTTTCTCTTTCAGAGCTTTCCTTTGTACATAACCAAATCCTGATTTTGAGCACCCATCACATACAGCTAAGCCATGATGTTGGAAGGCAGTGTTTGAAGGTAGAGCTTGAAATTCTTAGTATACTGTCAAGTCCCTTGTCCTTTGGAAATTTATGTAAAATTTCCCACCCCCTCCTAACCTCCTACTTTCTGGTCCCTTTGAAAGCAGTTAATTAATTTCATGTCTCAAAGATGCTTTGTTTCCTTAAGTAGTTCAGTCTGGCTCGTCTTCCACTGGGTATCACTTTTCGCCAGAACTTTGCACAGACTCATTCGGAAATAGCTCATTGTGGGCCAGTTGCCTGGGTTTGACGGGACAATCGCTTATGAGGTCAAGGTCTTTATGCATCACTCAGTCCTTCAACAACTGTTCATGAGCCCCCAATATGGGCCATGCACTAAGGATAAAAAAGGACTGATCTTTGTGAATCCCTGCCCCCCTCCCCATAAAGGCCCCAGTGACTGAGCTGACTGGGGTCCCCACAGGCACTCTGAGGGATTTTATACTGAAAGTAGAAAACACAAGAGCCGGTGAGCAAGACCAAAACAGAGCCTTTGACGGAGAGGCAAGAGAGCAGGAGAACACATGCATCTGTCAAGCCAACAGGACTATAATTGGGAGATAGAACCAAAAGTCGGTAACCAGACAAACAGCAGATTAGAAAAGGATTAGGGTGAGGAGGTTATAGGATGACTGCCCTGAGCTCTGCTGGGGTGTTGACAGCTCAGATTTATGGTCCTGAAGGTGTATAGTGTGTGGGTGTTTCTGGCTGGATTAGAGGAATAGGATCTGGATGGACTCTGTCCCCCACCCCCATCCCTTAGGCCTTCTGTGCAATATGGGCTGGAACAGGGCAGCCCTCACTTCATTCAGTGAAAGAACAGAGGGATATTCTGTGATATTCACACTGAAGGCCTAATTACTTTGATTTCTCTTCTGGGTCATCTCCTTTGCATGGTTGTAGGTCTTAGAGCTGGAAAAGATGTCTGTGATCATCTGGTATTTCTTTGATTACCATCTCTGACTTCTTGTCTTGGGGTAGAGGCCAGGAAGGGGAGGTGTAGGGGAGAGCACAGGTGTAGGTGGGTCAGGCTAGCAGGGATTGTGGTAGATAAGGTGAATGTGCACCGAGAGTATAGCTTGTGGCAAAAGTCAACACGGTTGACTTTTGCATGACTTGTGGTGACTCTAAGAAGTGCCTATGAGTTTTAGGGTGGAGCAGATGGTAAAGACTGAGATGCAAAAATGGGTGGACTGATAGCAGCACAGGGCCAGTGCAGGAGAAATTTATCATTTACCACTATCAGAATTACGTTGGGCATATAGAGGGTAGCAGCTCCATTATAAAATCTAAAATTATAATTTTTCAGGACTGAGAGAGAGGGAGCTTATCCTCAGGGGGTGTTATATTTGTGAAAGTTGTATTGTGTGTGGGCCTCAGGGCGCTGTCTGCCTTTGCTCACCCCCCGCCTCTTGCCTCTTGCAAGCCCTGTTGTGTCAGGCTTCGCCCATGGCACCTGAGGCTGGGTGTTTGGGTAGAGTTGAGTCTCTTGGTAGAAGAGACCCAGCTACACTCAGTCTAGTAGGGGATGCTCAGCATGTCTCAAGCTGTGACAGACTTGATTGGGCATAGGTACCCTCTGCCTTTTCCACTAAATTACCTTTATTAATTTCACCTGTAGCTGGACAGAGGCACTATTTTCTGGGCAGAGAAGTCCTTGGAGCAAGATAGTTTGCTGTTGCCTTATAGGATGAGAAATCTGCTTAGCAGTTTCAATGTGAAGCATTAAAAATAATCTCATCTTATTTTAAGGTCAGAAGTAAGAAAGGTGGCATTCTGACACAGGTCTACATGGGGCACAGATGACTTGGTCATAGATGACAGATGAGGGATGAGTTTCTTTACCAGTAGAATGTGGCAGAAATGACAGTGATGGACTAAGCTCTAAAAAGGCAAGGTAGTTTCCCCTTTTGTCCCTTGGGGAGTTCTTAGTTGCTATGTAATGAGGAAGAGGAGAGGCATAGAGGCTGTGACTTAGATATTTGCATGTTCCAGCTGAGTCCAACTTTCTGGTCAATGCTACTAGTGTGCCAAAGAGTTGAGGGACCATCTGGAATGTTTCATCCCAGTTCATACCCCTGATGCCTGCAGCTGCCGGAAACATCCCGTGGGGCAGAAGAATCATCCATCTGAGTACCATCAATGCACAGAATCATGAGAGGTAATAAAATAATCGTTATTTTAAGCCTAAGAATTGGGGTGATATGTCATATAGCTACAGGTAACCCCAATAAGAGACATATCCTTCATAATTTTATTACAGAAGCTGGCAGATTATGACTCAGAGACCAAATCTGGCACCATCATCTCCTTTACTACTGATATTTACGACTCCAAAATATTTAATTTTTAAGTTTTTCATTTTTAAACAATTCTTATTCAGTTTATTTAAACTAAAAAATAAGTTCACCCTTTTCTCCTACCTCTATCCTCCACCTCCTGTAACCACCAATCTGTTTTCTGTATCTATAGATTCTTTTTAAACATATCTTGTGTAAGAGAGGTCATACAGAATGACTCTTTCTGTCTGACTGATTTCACTTAGCATAATGTCCTTGAGGTCCATCCATGTTGTTGCTAATGGCAAAAATTCATTCTTTTTCTACGGCATAGTTATCTACCTATCTACCAATCTATCTATATATCTATGTCTGTATCTATATGTTCCAAAATTTCTTTATCCATTTCTCTATTGATGGACACTTAGGTTGTTCCCAGATCTTGGCTATTGTAAATAATACTGCAGTGAACCTAGAGGTGCATATATCTTTTTAAATTTGGGGTTTCATTTTCTTTGGATAAAACCACCAATTTAGATTCCCACCAACATTCCTTTTTCTCTATGTCTTTGCCAATACTTGTTATTTCTTGTCTTTTTGGTAATAGCCCTCCAAATAGGAATGAAGTGATATGTCATGGTGATTTTGATTTGCATTTCCTTGGTGATTAATGATGTTGAGCATCTTTTTTTTGTATCTGTCGTTCATCTGTATGTCTTCTTTGGAAAAAATTCAGATCCTCTGCCCAGGTTTTAATCAGATTATTTTTTAGCCATTGAGTTATAAGGAGTTCTTTGTCTATTATGAATATTAGCTCTTTATCAGATACATGATTTTAATTATTTTCTCTCATTCAGTAGGTTGCCCTTTCAATTTGTTGATGGTTTCCTTTGCCATGCAGAAGCTTCTTAGTTGGTATAATCTTACTTGTTTATTTTTTCTTTTGTTGCTTTTGCTTCTGGTATCAGATTTACAAAGTCATTACCAAGACCTATGTCAAGAAGCTTACCCCATATGTTTTCTTCTAGGAGTTTTATGGTTTCTGTCTTATGTTTAAGTCTAAAATCTATTTTCAGTTAATTTTTTTCATACATTGTAAGATGGTCCTGTTTCATTCTTTTACATGTGGCTGTCTAATTTTCCCAGCACCGTTTATTGAAGAGATTACCTTTTTCCCATTGTATATTCTTGGCTCCTTTTTCATAAATTAATAACCATCTTTGTGTCGGTTTATTTCTGAGCTCTCTATTCTGTCCCATTGATCTATGTGTTTGTTTTTATGCCAGTACCATACTGTTTTCATAACTATATCTTTGTAATGTGGTTTGAAATTAGGGAGTGTGGAGCCTCCAGCTTTGTTTTTTCTCCAGATTTCTTTGGCTATTTGGGTCTTTTGTGGTTCCTTACAAATTTTTGGATTGTTGGTTCCAGTTCTATGAGAAGTGCCTTTAGAATTTTTATAAGGATTACATTAAATCTGTAGATTGCTTTGAGTAGAATGGACTTTTAACAACATATATTCTTCTAATCCATGAGCATGGAATATCTTTCCATTTATTTGTGTCTTTTTCACTTTCTCATTAATGTCTTATAGTTTTCAATATATAGGTCTTTCATGTCCTTGTTACTAGAAATTTTATTCTTTTTTATGCAGTTATAAGTGGGATTGTTTTCTTAATTTCTCTTTCTATAGTTTATTATGTTTGTAAAGAAATGCCACAGAGTTTTCCCCGTTTCTTGCAGATTGCTTTATTTATTTCTTTAGTTGCATCTTATAATGATAATGATGTAAAATATTTACATGGTTCCAAGATTAAATCTACAAAACAAGTTATATTCAAAGGAGTCCATTTTTCATCTTTGTCCTTAATTTAGTTCTCTTCCCTCTTTTATAGGTAATTATTGTTTTCTAACAGATATTTGTGTACTGATTTCGTACCTTGAATCTTTGCTGAATTTGTTCATTAGTTCTAACAGTTTTCTGATGGAGGCCTTAGGATTTCCTATATATAATAACATGTCTTGCAAATAGTGACATTTTTTATTTATATGTGAATAAGATTTTATTGGAACACACCTATGTGCATTTGTTTAAGTATTGCTAATGGCTGCTTTTGCACTACAGTAGCAGAGATGAGTAGTTGCAATGGAGACCATGTAGCTGACATTTAAGACCTCTGATCATGTCCCATCCACTCAAGTCAAAAAAATTTACTCTCAGGGGCGCCTGGGTGACTCAGTTGGTTAAGCATCCAACTTCAGCTCATGTCATGTCGTCATGTCTTGTGTTTCACCAGTTTGAGCCCTGCGTCAGGCTCTGTGCTGACAGCTCAGAGCCTGGAGCCTGCTTCGGATTCCGCATCTTCCTCCTCTCTGCCCCTCCCTTGTTCATACTCTGTCTCTCAAAAATAAATAAAACATTAAAAATTTTTTTAAAAGCTACTCTCAGATCCTTTATAGACAGTGTTTGGCTTGCTTAATGACGATCTATTACACTAATCTACAAAAAGGTGAAAGATAAGCAGACCAATTTCTTTTAAAATAGTGGACAAAACTTGGTGTGCAGAAACCAGTGGTATATGGGAAATAGCTTGTCTCAATATGAAGATAGTTTCTAATATCCCCTAAGCTGTAACAGTTGTGTGATCTCTCTACAACGTATCCTCCCAATACTACAGACTGCCATAGAGTAAGTCCGTCAGGCTGTGTTACTGTTTAGCAAACGTTCACTCTCCCTCTCTCACCTCAGTGGGAGGAGGATATTTCCCGCCCCCTCTGATGTACTCGGTTGTGAGACTTACTTTGGTCAATAGGAGATGAGTGGATGGGACATGATCAGAGGTCTTAAATTCACTTGTGTGCTGTGGCTTAACCTCTTGAGCCCATGCTATCTGCCATGAGAAAAATGTGCTTTAGCATAGCTGATTTTGCCTGGGTCTCAGAGTGAGTGACACATAGAGCAGAACTAAACCTGACCTACATTCTTGATGATAAGTTGGTCCAAGTCTAGCTGAGTCCAGCAGAGCTCAGCAAACTTTGCAGACCCGTGGAAAAAAAATTGTTTTTTCCTTTCTTCTCTTGCTCTGTGACCTACACTAGCAGCCCTACTGTTGTTAGTATCTGAAATTTTTTTGAGTTGTTTGTTACATGGCATGTTTGTAGCTGTGACTAATACAAAGCCCAAGTATAGAGAGAAAGGGAATTTTTTTTCACACTGAGATGCTACCAGCGTGATGGCACCTTTGTGAAAATTAGCGAGAGGTTGCCCTCTGTCGAAATATTTTATTTTCCACCTATCAGAAAATTGCCATAATAATTATTCTATAATAAGACACTTGATTGCTAGTGTCAGGCCTAGTTTTACTAGATAAATGAAACTATGAGATCCACAATGTGGTCACCCAATCAGATGTGTCTCCTGTGTGCCACATACAACACACACAACCCAAAGCAATGACTCTCTACTCTGAGAGAACCCAGTGAACTGGGTATTCCTGAATTAACTCCTGTTACGTTAAAGGCAGATATAAGGATGGGCATCACTCAAGACATTAGATTGCCGCATGATATTATTTCTCAACAACAGAAGTTGTAAACTATTTTGCATTTCCTTTTGCATTCCTTCATGAATGAATTCTAATCTCCCTCTTTGGGGATGGTTGCAAAGGCAGACCAGGGCAAAAACAGTGTACTCAGAAAGGAAGGAAAGAAAAGCCCCCTAAAGATGTTAAAATTTTTACCATGATTACGCATGTCAGTCCATCCTTCTGGGTAAATGCAAGCACGTAGGTCCTGAACACTTGCCACAAGTTAGGACAGGCTCTGGTGAAATTCATGCTTGACTTATGCTGCAGAGCTCCCCACGGGACTAGGTGGAGTGAGGTTAGACTTTTTTCCATTCCCTTCCTGCTATCTCACCCTTACGGGTTCTTGGGAGCCCTGCTGTAACAAGCCAGTTTTGCAAGAGTCCCCATCATAGGCTCTGCTTCTGTCCTTTGTCCTCTTTATGCTCCTGGAGGGCAATGAGGGATAGGTTGACCCTAGTTTAATGGTGAGTCAGGACTGAACGGGGTGTGATTGGATTCGCTTTGCTGAGAGATTTATCTAAATTAGTTCAGGCTAAGGTGTGTAACTTTCCAAACTGCTTCTGTTACCCAACTTAAATCTGTGTATCCTGAAGCCCTAGGGGCACACCACATACAGCAATGGAAAAAAATTGAGGTTGTGTGGTTAAAAAAAAGATGTGCTTTGAATTCTGGTCCCTCAATTTATTAGTGACCTGAGATTCAGATTTCTTATTTAGAGAATAGTGAAACTAATTCCTGCTGCAAAGGGTGGTTATGAAGGTTAAGGGCGACAATGTATGAAAATAAGCTAGAAGAGTGTGGTACATAGTAGGCATTTGCTGGTGGTGTTTTTTTCTATGCGCTTTAGGCCCAAGGGGAAAAAAATGCAAAGTAAAATGCATCTTTGGTGTCGCCTCATCTGTCTTCTCTATTCACCATTTTTCGCTCTCTCATACTTTCTCGATGCCATCTTATGAGTGTGTAGGTTTACATAAAGTCATAGAAATAAACTCATGATGGTGGCATGTGTGGTCTCGCTCAGTGAGATCCAGGCATACCTCTGGCACGGCTGTATCCCTTACTAGATGACAAACTCCCTGAAGCCAATGGCTTGTGAATGTTATTCATCTTGTATGATGCACAGGGCCCAGCGGGCGCCAAGCCCAGTCCGTAAGCAAGCAGTGATGCATACAGAATCAAATCGCAATGCCTGAGTCAGTCACCTCTGTTCATCTCATGGCATAGGCATTTTATCATCTCTCATCATCACGAGAAGAGGGGGGTGACTACTATACAGTATGATATTTTGAGAGAGAGAAAGACCATAGTCACATAGCTTTTATTATAGTATAATTATTCTATTTTATTATTAGTTATTGTTGTTAACCTCTTACTGTGCCTAGTTTATAAACCAAACTTTATCGTAAGTATGTATGTATAGGAAAATATAGTACATACAGGGTTTGGTGCTGTCTGTAGCTTCTGCTGGGGTCTTGCATGGAATGTATCCCCCTGACTCATGATTTGTCAGAGGAGGATTATCTGCTTCCGGATAAGGGGGGGGGACTGCACTGTCATGTTGGGGCACGTAGGTCCTGCTTCCTTGCCACAAGTTAGGACAGGCTCTGGTACATCATGCTTGCTTTATGTTACAGAGCTCCCCATGGGAGTAGGTGGAGTGAGGCTAGACTATTTCATTCCCTTCCTGCTACTTCACTCCTTACAGGCTCTTGGGAGCATGTGTGTAACAGACCAGTTTATGCCCAGACTCTGCTTCGGGCAACTCAACTTAAGATATAAGCCTTCAGCTTCAGGAATCTAGAAAAAGTATTCCCCCAAAACTAAACCAAAATAAAAATATAAGCAACTAATAAAAGGAAAGTGGAAATTAGTGAAAAGGGGAAAAATGTGAGCTTGATAAATGGAACCAAAAACTTGAACTTTTGAATACTTCTGGAATAGACCTCTTAACTGACCTAGACTTATCTGACCCACTGGAGTGAACAGCTCCCTCTATTAGTTTTATACATAATAGTGCTTTATATGAAAAATGAGCAATTTGGAACTCCAAATACTTGATGTATGCTAGAGAAAAAAAAAAGCCTTGTCCCTACACTAAAAATTGTAAAGTTATTCTTGTGTGTGTGCATTGTTAGAATAAAATGTGTTCTATCAAAAAAAATGGCATCGTGCAGTACATGAAAGTGTAACTATGTCACAGTGTGAAAATTCTTTCATCTGGTCATTCACTGAATATTTATCTCTTGTTCACCGTGTGTCTGAATTTTATGGCTATGAGTAGAGATGCTGCTATTGTTGAAGACTTGACTTGGAAAGCAAATGCTTCCTGGGGCTCATCTTCAAGCTTCTGGGTCAGCGTAAGCTAGTCTTGAGAAAAGATAAGTGAAGTATAAATAGTAGGCCAGTGTTCCTTTGGGACTGCAATGAACCTCTAAAAACTTGCTATTTTAGAATTTTGTGTTACTGAAGACTAACTTTCACATCATATTGATTGAATTTCCAATCAGTAAATGTTACATAAATTTGTATTTATAAGATGGAGTATTAACAATATTTCGCTTGTGCCTGTTTCTTATGTACATCGGAGATCCTGATGAGATTTAGTTTGAGGAAACAGCACAGCTGCTGAGAAAACCACTCTAGGGCACAGGTCGGCAAACTTTTTCTGCAAAGGGCTAGATAATAAATATTTTTGGCCTTGTAGGTCATGTAGTCTCTGTTGTAATTACTCAGCTAGGCTGTGGGAGAGCATGAAAACAGCCACAGAAAATATGTAAAGGAGTGGGCATGGCTGTGTTCCAATAAAACTTTATTTATAAAAGCAGGCAATGGGCGGGGTTAGGTCCATGGGCTGTAGTTTGCCAACCCTGGTCTAGAGGAGAGAGGATGGACTTTGTAATCCATAGACTTGGGTGGGTCACTTATTCTCTCTTAGCTTCAGGTTCTTCATCTGAAAAGAAGGCTAATAAAACCTACCTCACAGGGCATTAGGAAGTTAAGTAAGATAGTATATAAAAAACACTTAGCATCACCATAGTTTTATTTCTTGATATTCTTTCCCAAAGAGCCAAAGCTGCAATTCATTTCTCCCTTTTTTTATTGTCCTTATCAGAGTAGTTGAATTTCTTCAGGATAGCTACTTGAACTAGTCATTGTTATTACGATTCAATACTAGTAAAAAAGAGAACTAACACTTTCCATTCCCAGGAGAGTTTGTTAGAAATGAGACTTTAGGGGCACTTGGGTGGCTCAGTCAGTCAAGCATCAACTTTGGCTCCAGTCATGATCCCATGGTTTGTGGGTTCGAGCCCAACGGGACTATGCACTGGTAGTGCAGAGCCCTCTCTTTCCCTCTTTCCCTGCCTCTTCCCCACTTGAGTGTGCATGGTCTTTCTCAAAATAAATACACTAAAAAAAAAAAAAAAGAAAAAAAAGAAAAGAGAATTTACTAGTTTAACCAGCTCTCCAGGAAGAAGATTCTGGAGCTCAGGCCCTCTCTCCATTCTCCCCTAGTATCCTTATTTTGGATGTGAGGTATTTCTTCCTCTTTGAGCACTACCTGCTCACCCTGCTCCAATTAATTGTTTTTCCAAGGCACAGACTCAGAATTGCTTTGTGCCTGGCAGAGTATAACAGCACACACCCACTCTTGTCTACAGAGCAGGAAGTTTTGCACCACAGGGACCAGGTGGGCACAATTTTGGTGCTCAGCTTGAATTGATTCAACTAGCGTTTGAGAGGCAGATGGTTCTGGGACTGAATTCTGACTCTTGGCCTCATAAGTGAAGTGATCTTGGGCAATATAAATAACTTCTCTGAGCCTTCCTTTCTTCCTATAATAGAGGTGATAATAATACCTACCCAGCAGGGTTGTTGAAGTGAACTGTATAACATTTGTAAACAAAACTTAGACTAGGGGTTGGTATGTGGAGACCCTGTGTTTCTCATCACTGCCTACCTCCCAAAGCTAGAATCGAACTTGAGATGCCAATATGGTTGACTAAATAAATGATAATCATTATCATTGTTATTATTTTTATCATGACACATATGGTAACTGGGACATTAATTTCTATTATCAGCACTGTTTACTATTGTCTTCGATCTCCCTTTTATATTACTATCATCACTCGAAGCAAGTGGTACAGAATTCAAAAAATGCATTGCCATTTTGAATGCCAGTTATAAATGCCAAAAATTTCAGACTGAAGTTGTAGGACTTGGGAGTTGTTAAGCTCTGGATTTAAATGCCTCCTCCTTTTGGCTAGCCCACTGGATGTGGACTTCTTTCACTCATTCTGAGTGAAATGAAGTTGATACAAATGAACTTTTGGGGCAGGTGGGAGGACTAAGTACATTATAGTGGCTTAATAAATGTCAAATAAATAAATAGGTAAGTAAGTAAATAAATAAGTAGCAATTTTGTATAAACAAGCAGTCATTCCCCTTCTGTTTGTTTTTGAAACAAAATATAGAAATTAGGTGAAGTCTATGTTTGGTGCTCCCAGAAACTCCCCCTCATCTTCCAAAGTGTGTCTGCTTTGGGTTAGCAGAGAGCCACTCCCATTGTTCCTACACACCAGGTGTGAAGGGCTGTTGACAACTTGAAGCATGGTCCCTCTAGGGTGGGAAAATAGGGTAAATGGAGTAGCAGTGGTCATTGTAACGTGTTTGGACCATTACTGCAGACTCAGGTGGCTATAGGGACCGAGTAGGAACCTTAAACTAGAGATGGGTGCTCATTTCCATTTTTTTAAAAACATGTCACCCTCAAGAGTGTCTTTTGTTTTCCTGCTTTTGATACAGAAATGGACACAGAGAAGTATTTCTCTTCATTACAGCAGTTTTCAGACGTGATTGATGGACCCCTGGGGGTACCTGAGATTTTTTTCAGGAGGTCCAGGAGGTCAAAACTATTTTTATGAAATACAAGTCATTACCTGCTTTTTTCACTGATAATTTGCTCTGATGGTGCAGAAGTAATCCTGATTCCACATGAACCAAGGGAGCAAGGGGGTGGCACCAAAGCATCTATGAGTTATTGCACTCTTCACAGCTGTATATGCACCTGAAAAAAAGTGTCACTTAAAAATGTACATGATGAAACATTAGTCTTAATTTTATCAAAATCATCAATTATTTTATCAATTGTATTAAAAATCATTAATTATTTTTTATTAATGATTAATTTTATGAATTATTAATCACTTATTTTTAATTAAATCTCAATTGTTGAGTGGAAAAATTATTAATTTTATTAGACCTTACCTCTTGTTGAATACATATATTTTTATTATTTTTTCATGTTCTTTTTTTTTTTTTTAGAGGAAGCAGGTTCCATCCTGACAGCAGTGAGTTGGATGCAGGGCTCAAACTCACAAACTGTGAGATCATGATCTGAGCAGAAGTCGAATATTCGACTGACCAAGCCACCCCAGTGCTGCTTTACACATCTTTTAACTATTATGTATAACAAGATTAGAAGTACACGTAAAGCCTTTCTGCACAATGAGGTATGATAGCTGTCATAGGGAAGAGCATCTGGGCAATTGTTTCGAGTTGTAGGCTGAACTAGCCACTTTTTTTTTTCATGGAACATTATTTTTTTCAAACGATAGTTATTCACTCTTGCGTTTCTGGCAGACGTTTTCTCAAAAATAAATGAAGTTAGCCTGTCACTTCAAAGAAAACAACTGTCAGAGCTTGTTACCAGTGATAATGTTGGACCTTTCAAGCAAATTAGAATTTAGGAAAACTCGTATTTGCCATTGTGAGTTTGATAACATCATAATATTTTAAAGATTTTTCTGATGAGGTCACATTGAAAACAGTGATTTTCTTTCTTTCTTTCTTTCTTTCTTTCTTTCTTTCTTTCTTTCTTTCTTTCTTTCTTTCTTTCTTTTTCTTTCTTCCGTTCTCTTTCTTCTTCCTATTTTCTTTCTATATTCTCTCTCTCTCTCTTTCTTTCTTGATGTTATACAATGAAATGTGTCAACATTTTGAAGGTCTGCAAAGATAACTGAGTACACCAATACTTTCAAATGACAAATGCATGATGGCATAAAGCCTTGCATTGATAGAAGATACACTCAAAGTGTAAGACAGACCAGTAGGTTTTAATGTAACAAAGTCTGAGTTTCTTGATATGGTTTCAGGTTCCACATTACAAGTAACCTTAAAGAAGTTACCACTTGTTGAGTTTTAGTGTAGTATCAAAGAAGAATATCTGCAATTATATGAAAAGGCTGTGAAAACACTTCTCCATTTTCCAACTAGTTATACAACTAGGTGATGCTGGGTTTTCTTCATTTGTTTTAACGTAAACAGCATATCATGATAGATTAAATGAATCACAGATATGAGGATCCAGCTGACACTATTAAGCCAGATATTTAAAAAATATAGAACAATGCCATTTTTTCGTAATCTTTTTCTTTTGTTTTGGAAAAACACATTTTTTTATAAAATATGTTATCGATGTTTATGTGAAAAGTCTTTATATTTTAACACTTTCTCGGTTTTAAATTTTTAATAAAGTAAATATTTATAGATATAGCACACAGAAACAGAAGCTCTTTGTGTGCTTAATGATTTTTAGGAGTATGAAAGCTTTCCAGGACCAGATATTAAAAAAATCACTGCTTTACCATAAGAAGTGCAAGAACTGAAGAATGATGATAAGTGACAGTTGGAGCTTGGCATTTTTGAGGGAATGGTCCAGGCTCTGTCTAAGCCGGGCAGCGCCTGCTGATGGTTGCTAATGGGGAAGATGGGCTGAGACCTGCCAGATGTTCTGGTTTTTAAAGAAAATCCAGAATTCTAGACTTAACGTGAAATTTCTCCATTTTAATGTTGGCCGGACATTCAAGGGTTTTTAGCACCCTATGTGGGCTGAAGAAATCTACCTAGGGACCTGATGTTTTCCCTGGGACAGTCAGTGCAGTCTCTGGCCCAGGCTTGTAGGTTTATAAAAGGTATTATTATTATTTTTATCTTCCTGCAGTCTAGTCCTCAACATTTTATTTATTTTTTTATTATTGAAAAAAATTTTTTTACATGTATTTATTTTTGAGAGACAGAGACAGAGTGTGAACAAAGGAGAGTCAAGGAGAGAGAAAGAGACAGAATCTGAAGCAGGCTCCAGGCTCTGAGCTAGCTCAGCACAGAGCCCAACGCGGGGCTCGAACCCACAAACTGTGAGATCATGACCTGAGCCAAAGCTGGATGCTCAACTGACCGAGCCACCTAGGCATCCTAGTCCCCAACATTTTAATTGTCACATCACATCCCAAATCAAACATCTTTAGTAATTTCTGTCTTGGAATAAAAGTCAACATGCTTACAATGACCTGCTAGACTGGACCTACTCTGGCCTTGCACTGACCTGTCAACCTTCGTCTCCTACAGTTTTTCTTCTTGCAACCCTGTCTTCGGTCTCTTTGAATTTCCAGTATTTCCGGTATGGCACCCAGCTGAAGGTCCTTGGCCTTGCCACTCTTTCCACCTAGAGTGCTCTTCTTCAATATTTTCCCCATAGTATACTATAGAAATATTAAGGATTTCAGAATTCTGTGTAGATGATAAAAAAATTCCTTTAGAGGCTCCTGGATGGCTCAGTCAGTTAAACACCTGACTGGCTCAGGTCATGATCTTGCAGTTCATGGGTTTGAGCCCTTTGTCTGGCTCTGTGCTGACAGATCAGAGCCTGGAGCCTGCTTCAGTCTGTGTCTCATTCTCTCCCCCTCCCCACTCATGTTCTGTCTCTCTCTCAAAAATAAATAAACATTAAAAAAAATTAAAAAATTCTTTTAAAAAATTCACACAGAGCACAGCTTGCTAGAAATTTACCAGGCAATGGTATTCTACATGGCAGACGTTGTGCTTACCCCACTGGGAGGCACAGAAGAAGTGAGGGCTTTTCCTTTGTTTTTCTTAATTCCTTTTCTGCAAATGAATGCTTTTTGTCTCTACCCCTCACTGTAAAGAAAACCAACTCCAAATAACATAATAGCTCTTTGTTTTTTTTTATAGCATGGTTGCATTTTTCTGTTCTCAACAGTTTGCCTCCTTATAAATTGGCAAAAAAAAAAAAAAAGAAAGAAAGAAAGAAAGAAATGGAGTGAGGCTGGATTCCTTAAAGTTCAGCAGCTTGTAGCTCCATTTGTAACAAAAAAGAAAAAAAGAAAAAGCCCTCAAATGTAGCACAATTGGGAAATTTGTCAGGATTGTCTGAATAAAAATGCTTTTAATTTAATATAACAGACTCATTTCAAAAGCAAGCCAATTCACATAAAATGTGCCTTTATGCCCCCAAATCAAATGATTCTGGATTTGTAAAGAGTATGAAATTACACGTGCTGTATATGTGTAAATTTCCTTCAATATTTTTGGTTTTCTGTTTACTTAAAATAAATAAAAGCACCCTGTCACAACCCAACCATCAGTTTTTGGCCTTGACATAATCCATCTTTTTCATTTGTGTGAGAACAAAATCCCATTTATTTTTGAGTTTTGGGGTATACAAGGAAGAGATTGGGTGGATGCCACTATTCATGGATTTGAGTTTTCCCTCTATCATTCATACTAGTTATGTGATAAGATTTTGAGCAAATTTTGAAGCTCTATGAAACTCATTTTGTCCTTTGCAACATGGCAATGGGAAGGCTGGCCAGGAACTATGTGAGGTGCTGGTGGCCCTCAGCACAGGCGCCTGGCAGGTGGGCCTAAAAGCTCCAATGACAGAATAAGAGCTGACCTTTATTGAGTTTATCACCACGTACTAGGTATTGATCTAAACACTTTATATGAATTAACTGATTCAATGTGATGGCTTAATGAGAGAAGTGTTGAAATTATTTCCGCAAGTTAAACTTACCTGTGATTCCACAGCCTAGGAAATGGGAGAATCCTGGACCTGGTCCCTGGCAGTAGCATCTTAATAAATTCTGCCTTCCTCCTTTTCTTCTGCCTCTCTGTGTTAGACAGTCCCACTGTGAGGCTTCTGGTCTGTGATGCATAGGAGTAACAGAAAAACAAGGGTGATGAGGCACCTGGGAGGCTCAGTCGGTTAAGCATCCGACTTTGGCTCAGGTCATGATCTCCCACTTGGTGAGTTGTGCCACGTCGGGCTCTGTGCTGACAGCTAGCTCGGAGCCTGGAGCTTGCTTCGGGTTCTGTGTCTCCTTCTCTCTCTGCCCTTCTCTTACTCATGCTCAGTTTCTCTCTGTCTCAATAATAAATAAACATTAAAAAATTCAAAAAATAAAAGAGGGGCGCCTGGGTGGCTCAGTCGGTTCAGTGTCCAACTTTGGTTCAGGTCATAATCTCACAGTTTGTAGGTTCGAGCCCTATGTCAGGCTCTGTGCTGACAGCTCAGAGCCTGGAGCCTGTCTTCTAGTTCTATGTCTCCCTCTCTCTCTGACCCTCCCCTGACCCTCTCCTGCTCATGTTGTCTCTCTCTCAAGAATAAATAAAAACATTAAAAAAAATTAAAAGAGAAAAGAAAAGAAAAGAAAAACAATGGCAAGCCGGAGGTGGAGCGTGTCTATGACACCGGCTGCCCAGCAGGGCCCATGGGTTGGCAGGTGGGGAGTCCTACATCCACTTATGTCAGACTCAAATGCCATTATGGTTATCACTTTGAGTTTAATACATTTTTTGGAAATCAATTTTCAGGAGCTCACTTTAAAGAAAAATTTGCTCAAAGGTGGAGATATTTAGAATGAAGGAAGGTAATCTATCTTTAAAAAACTGATAAATATCTCAAGCACCACGAAATTCGGAAAAAATAATATCTGTTTTCATATGACGATGATTTTATAATATCATTTTTCACAATGAAGATATAAAGATAATTCAGTTTGTTGGCATTTAATAAATTATAAAGAGTTCAGAAAAGTTCCTTTGAACTTCCTAATTCGTTCTTGGTAATGTCATTTGCCTTCAGGTTGGCTGTCCGATTTGAGAAAACCACTAGCGAGTTTCATTTGTAATTGAGCTGTTACAGATGATGTACTGAGGCTGTGGTGCTGCTGTGGGTTTTCCTCAATAGCTCCAGGAATTTTGATAAATTTATTTCACATGTTTCCCATCAAAAAGAAAAGAATCAATAGTGCATTTATAATCGCCAATGCTGCATTATTGAGTATATATTTCCTCAGTAAGGAGGAACTTCTGTTCTTATTAGGCATTAATGAGAACCAAATCTTCTACTTACAATTTCAAATTTCTGATGACTGGAAGAATTTTCCACAGACTGGCTTCTGGTTCCACACATTTCAAATTAGATTTCTCCTCCACTACCCACAAACTTCCACGCTGAGTGCTGTGGGACCTGTGAGTGTCTAAATAGGACTTTGGGGCTGGCCCTAGTGCCAGGCGAGTTGATATCGTGGGCAGTAGCGGTGTTCCTAAAAGCTGGTTCTACCCTGGGACAGCTAACACTAACTTCACTGTGCACAGAAGGGACTATCGGTCACTGAAATGCAAAATAGATACACTGAAGTTTTATTAAATGCATCCCGACTCAACTTGCCCTCAGCCAGGTCCCCCAAATGCCTGTGTCCTCTCCAAAACATCTGGCACCAAGGGAGAGCCTATTGGAGAATAAGAATAGGAAGGTATAGTGATCTTAACACATTAAAGTTAAAATATCGTACTTTTGCAAATTTCACGAATATGGTTGACCAGACAAACCATGGCTAGGAATCCTCAGGTGAGCTTTGTGGTGGTAAACTCGCCAGGTAACTGGAGAAAGACCATGTCACCGACTGTAGAGAACAACTTGAAATGCCTTTGATCCAAGCCAAGAAAAAAAAAAGGCACAAAATTTTACACAATTTAGGCTTAACCAACTGAGCCACCCAGGTGCCCCAATTTTACACAATTTAGGAATTGATCCTGAGGTTATGGCCTCATAATTACTGGCATTGGATATCACTATAAACCAGCTTTTTAAAGACCATTTAGAAAAAGCAATAGAAATTACATGATAGGAATTGTGATGAGTGAAAAAAAAAACCACACCAAAATTCCTCTTCTGTTATGAGACTGGGTACTTGAGTATCAAAATGAAATTTCCAGTGCGAAATAGAAGAGTCTAATTTCTTACACAGATTGGATGGAAATGAAGATGGTGTACTCTGGAAAACTATAACACAAAGACACCTCTATGTAAATTATGAACATTTAACATAATTGTTTCAAGAAATATAAGAATGGAAGAAGCCCGGTGCTCATATATGATGTTGTATAATTTAAGTCTTAAAGTATGTGTGTAACTAAATTAATACATTAACTATATAGATCTGATGATTTCAACTGCATTCCTATATAACCAGCAGCTGTACATTCTCAGTGTAATTAAACAAGAAGCAGATATTTATCACTCCTGTGTGTGCAGGTCACCTGGGGGTGAGCTGAGCTAGCCTGAGGTCTCTAGACTGAGCTGTGGGCTGTAGGTTTTGTTCAAGTTAGCGTCCAGGGCTTTCATTCTTCTATGACCAGCAGGCTCCCCAGAGAATGTTTTTCCCTGGCAATGGCAGAAGCATAAGATGACAAGCCCAACCATGCAGGCACATCTCTACTCTCTGCATGCATCATATCTACTAACATGCCGTCGGCCAAAGCAAGTCATGTGGCTGAGCCCCAAGCGAAAGGGCAGATGCACTTTCCATTCACCTTGGGATGATAACACGTCTCATGGCCATGTCCTGCATCGATGGGCAGGAACATATTCCCTTCTCATTGAAGTAAAGGGGAGGAAGCGAATAGGTACTGTATTAGTTTCCTATGGCTGTTATAACAAATTACCACAAGCCTGTTGGCTTAAAACAACAGAAATTTATACTTTCATGGTTCTGGAACCCAGAAGTTCAAAATCATATGTGCTGATAAGGCTGTGCTCTCTCCAGAAGCTCTAAAGGAGAATCCATTTCTTGCCTCTTCTGGCTTCCGGTGGCTGCTGGCCACTCCTTGGTTCTTGGCCACATCACTCGTTTTCAAGGCCAACATCTTTAAACCTCTGTTCCTTCATTATGTTGCCTTCTCCTCTGCATGTGTGTCACATCTCCCTCCACTTCTCCTTTTAGAACACTCGTGGGGGCATTTAAGGCAATAATAATCAGATAGTCAGATAAGACCTCCATTTTGAGATCCTTAACTTAATCACATCTGCAAAATCTTCACCATATAAAGTTATATTTTGTGATTTTCAGGGATTAGAACCTGAAATCTTTGGTGGCTACTGTTCAGCCTGCTACAACTATAATTCCTATAAAGGTATATATTCATGCTGACTAAGAACTAAAAAGATATCTCTTCTTGGGAAATAGTGGATTGCTGTATATTTGGAGTGACTTTATATTTGGTAATTTAATTGTTCTTTTTAAAGTTAAAAAAAATGTTTTATTTATTCTTGAGAGAGAAGGACAAAGCATGAGCAGGGTAGGGGCAGAGAGAGAGGGAGGACACAGAATCAGAGGCAGGTTCCAGGCTCTTAGCTGTCAGCACAGAGCCTGATGTGGGCCTTCAACTCACAAGTCATGAGATCATGACCTGAGCTGATGTCGGATGCTTTACCTACTGAGCCACCCAGGCACCCCTGTAATTTAATTGTTTAGATGGTAATAAAAGATTGGGAGTTAGGGATAACACTTTCATTTAGGTGTTCAAGTCTAAAATCCATAGGTTTTAGCATTTTACCTGCAGGCTTAATCAGCTCAGGCTGCTAGAATGAAATACCCCAGACACGGTAGCTTCAGCAACAGAAGTTGATTTCTCACAGTTTGGGAGGCTAGGAAGTCCAAAATAAAGATGCTGTCTGATTTAGTTTCTGGTAAGAGCCCTCTTTCTGGTTTGCAGATGGCCACTTTCTTGGTATGTCCTCACAAGGGACAAAGAGAGAGAATTCTGGCCTCTTCATGTTCTTATAAGGGTAATAATTCCAGCATGGGGGCTCCTCCCTCATGACCCCATCTAAACCTAAGCACCTTCCAAAGGTCTTCTTCTCCAAATACTACTGCTTGGGGGTTAGGCCTTCAGCATATGAATTTTGGGATGGAAAATGCAGCCCATAACACCTGACAGCCTCATTAAAATCTCCCAGGTGCCTTTGAGTTGCCCTTGAAATTTGACATTCCCTTTCTGATAAGATATAGAAAAAGGAACAATGAGATATTGATTTCAAGATGACTACTTGGGGCTCCTAGGTATAGGTAAGGAGACCGTGTATCTCATTGGGGTTCAGGCCAGAATTCTTTTATGATATCTCTGCCTGGGGGAGGAGGCTACAGAATGCACTAGAAATGGTAAGATGGCAGCTTTCTAAAGAGACATTGGAGCCACAGAATCTAGATACCACTCTTCTGGCCTTGATGATATTTGAATTAAGAAGGCATGGAAGGGGCACCTGGGTGGCTCAGTCGGTTAAGCCTCTGACTTCAGCTCAGATCATGTCCTCATGTTCGTGGGTTCGAGCCTGCGTTGGGCTCTGTGCTGACAGCTCAGAGCCTGGAGCCTGCTTCCGATTCTGTGCCTCCCTCCCTCTCTGCCCCTCCCCACTCATGCTCTGAATCTCTCTATCTCAAAAAGAAATAAAATATTAAAAAAAAAAGGAAGGCATGGAAATGTTCCCAAAAGGGAGAGGCTCTTGTGAATGATTCACAAACACTTTTGGAGACCTGTTTTGGAGAAAGGGCATCTATGAAGCTTAGAATTTTCAATCATGTGGCACCTGAAAGAGGTGCCGGCAATGAGGGTGAACCTGTGTTTTTGTTAAATATAAAGTAATTTTAGGGTGGAAAGCATAGGATACATGTAATCCAGTTGCTTAACTTATAAATGAGGTAACTGGAGCCCCAGTTGATTAAGCTTTGCCAAGGTCATATAATTGGCATGAGAGCAGGGATTAGAACCCAGGTATTCTGGAGTCAGGCTGAGTATTCAGCCCACTGCAATGACTCAATAGATGGACTTTGGTTGGGTTTCTGGGCTTACAAGTATTTCTCTTTCTCTAGGGCTGTGGGATACATGGGATTGTCCCTATGGGCCATGATCAAATAGTGTGGCCCTCCCTCCTGATGGTGAAGGTTGGTGGGAAGTAGGGGGTGGTTGTGGGGGGTCTTCTTCCCATGAATGTGAAACCTGAAACAGTGACACAGGGAGAGTGGCGGCTGGGCAGTTGATGGAGCTGAGATAACTTGTTGTTATACTGTAGAAAAGAGGCAGCATGTAGAAAAAAGGTAGCAGAGTCTTGGCTTTACCCCTTATTAGCTCTGTGACTTTGGGCAAGTTACTTCTCTTTCCCTAGCTTCTTTACCTTTATAATGGAGATTTAGTACCTACCTGTTCATACTGTTTTCAGGGATAAATGAGAATACACCTTTAAACTATGTAGAACAGTGGTATATGCAAATAAATATTGAACACATATCAGTTATTTATCTTCTGCTGAGGGTCAGGAGGTACTCTCTGGCTTCTTTGCTTTATGAGTTTATTCAATTCTCCTTTTAATTCTGTGTAATAACCTGGGGTCCTTTAAATAAATGTCTTTTCTCCCTTCTTTTACTTAAGCAAGCCAGAGCTCGCTTCTGTTTCTTGAAACAAAAATAACTTAAAAAACATTGATGTTCATACTTATCAGCTCCTACATTATTAGGGAAATGACACAATGTGACAGCTATAAGCTAGATGTGTGTGTGTGTGTGTGTGTGTGTGTGTATCTGTGTGTGTGTATCCTGGTAGCACAAAATGAGAGCACACATTCTGTTTGACAAAAAAATTAAAAATCAATATTTGAGGGAAGCAGTACTAAAAAGTAATGTGTACTGATGGTACTTTACATCTGTGAATGGAAGTTGAGCCAGTTAGATCTATATAAAGAGGGGATAGACAAATTGATCCAGATCATGATGTGTAGTGAAATGGATCATCATTAATATATTCAAGAGCCAGTTATCAATGCTTAAATTACCAAAATATTGACTTAAGTAACTTTATCTGCCAATACTGGTAGAGAAAATTGCTGCATTCCACCATATTTATGGCTTACATACCTCTTAATATATATAATATGCAACTATAAATAAAGTTCAGCTATTACATTTAGGAGAGAAAGATCATTTTGATAACCTTTATTCCACAACATTAGAGGGAGTGATTCCTAATATTATGCACCAAATACACTTTTGTTTAACAACTGGCTGTCTTTGTGCTTTACATAAATTAGATATATAGCAGCAGGTTCAATTAACTCTACAGAATAAAAATAGCAATTTCCAAAAGCGACTTCAGGACATTTCTGTGTATTTCTACAAGATGCCTTCATGCCATTCAATGAATGTAATAAAGATGCTGGTAAAAATAGCATTTGCATTGAATTTGGAGTGGAAAATAGAATCAGTGGGGATATTAATAAATACTAAATCTCCAAATGAATCTCCAAGTCTATTAAGAGTTTTAATGCTGCATTTAAAGCTCATAACCCCAGGCAATTCCCTGTCTAACTTAGCTTTGGCAAATGTTTATTTTGAGAAATGCTCAGTCATCTGTTTTACAAGCTGATTCTCTTTATACCTGAAACTTTCCATAAGAAAGTTGTTAGCATAAAAAATTCACTCCGTTTTTAGGAAAGGTTGAATCCATCTGCTTTAGGGTTGAGAATATCCACAAAAAGCATACTGATTATTTGAACTGGAAGGAAATCTGAGAGGATATCATATCTAGTCTTTCATTTATAAATTGTAAATGGAGGCCCAGCATGGTGAAGTACATGGTCAAGGTAACACAGGAATTTGGCAGAGATAGGATCATGCCCAGACCTAGTCCAAGGCTTTCTACCACATCCGCATTAACTCCCATTTTACACTTGAAGTGGACAAACCCTGAAGACGTTAAATGACTTAGTAAGACAGTTACATGACTTACTTACTTATTAAGGTGATTAATGGTTGATTGTGACCAGACCAGCAGGCCTCTTGATGCTTGTCTAGTGGTTTTGATCTAAGTCTATGAGGATTTGATCCCATGGACCCTGAAAAATGTCCTGTGATCTGACATCTCCTATGTCCATCAGGTATTTAAAGTTTCATTGTAGTGGGAAAGAAACTCCTTTCATTATAATTAGACATAAGGCTGAAAATGAAAGTACCATTGAAAAAGATATTGGCTCAGACTTGTACCAAAGCATCTTGGATTTGCCCAGATTTCACCAACCAGTAGGTACAACCAAGATACCAGTGACATTAGGATACATGTCATTCTGTCTTATGGCCCCCACTGGGACTCCACAAAGTTCTAGGTGGTACACTTGGTATGGAAAATGAAGTGACCCTCTGTGGGGATATACATAGATTCATGGCCTTGCTGCATGTGCCAGAGTCTTTGAAAGAGAAAGATTTGAAGGTCAGGGACAATGAAATCTAGATGGATGTATGGCAATGTGCATGAATTTTGTATTGTAGGTACATGATCACAATAGAATATCTATCAAAAAGGAGACACAACACAACACAGTAGTAGAGTGACTTAGGCAAGTGACATCAGCCCATCTTTCTCATGGGCCATCTCAGTGATGGCACAATGGATGCAGGAAGAATAGCTGTGGTATCAGAATTAAGGCCATGCATAGACCCAACAGCATGGGCTTTCATTCACTAAGGCTGATCTAACTACTTCCACTGCCAAATGTCCAACTGGTTAGAAACAGAGACCAAGGTTGAGTCCTTAATATGGCAAAACCTGTTGAAAAGACCAACCAGTCCCTTGGTGGCAAGTTGAATACATTGGACAACTTTTACCTTGAAAGGGGCAACCATTCGTCTTGATTAAAATTAACACATGCTCTAGTTATGAGTTTGCTTTTTTTTGCTTTTGGGTGCTTAGCAAATGCTACTACTGCATAACTTACAGAATGTTTAATCTACTTACATAGACTCTATATCACATTGTCTTGGACCAAGGGAGCCATTTTGCAGCAAAAAGAGATATAGCAGTGGGCCCGTGGCCATGGGATATATTGGTGTTGTCATTTACTGCACTATTCAGAAGCCACGGGAATGATAGAGTGATGAAATGGTCTATTACAGGGACATTGTGGATGCCAGCTTGAAGATAATAAACTACAGGGATGGGCACCATCATCCATTTAAGATATATACCTTCAATCAATGACCATTCTATAGTATTCTCTCTTTTTTTTTTTTTGTAAGTTTAGTTATTTATTTTGAGAGAGAGATAGAGAGTGTGCAGAGGGGAGGCATAGAGAGTGGGAGACTGAGAATCCCTAGAAGGCTATGTGCTGTCAGCACAAAGCCTGATGTGGGGCTGGAACTCATGAACTGTGAGATTATGACTTGAACCAAAACCAAGTTGGACGCTTAACCAACTGAGTCACCCAGGTGCCCCATTCTATGGTGTTTTTTAGTAGGCAGAATACATGGGTTTGAAAACCAGGGAGGTAAAAGTAGGAGTGATTGACTTCGGGAATTACCACTTTTCTTTCCCACAAGTTGTGGTTCTGTGAGTCTAAAGATTCTGGTTTTCAGAGGGGAAATACTTCCACAATGTGGCATAGTAGGTGTCCCATTGCAGTATGGCTGCCACCTGGTCACTTTGGGTTTCTAATGCCAAGAGACCAGCAGTCAAGGAAAGGAGCTGCATATTGTTAAGAGTAATTGACTCTCATTTGAGGAAGACATAAGGCTGCTGATATTCAAAGACAACAGGGAAGAACACGTTTGACTCCTAATGACCCAATTTTGATGGAAAATAGGGAAGTGCAACAGCCATTGCCTGAGACTGACAGGTGAACCTGGAGCTCAGAGCCCTCAGAGATGAGTGTCTGAGTCATCCCACTAGATATACCATTTCGACCAGCAAAGATTCTAGTCAAGAGTCAAGGGAGTCTAGAATACTTGTAGTGGAAAAGGAGAATGATGATTATCAGATTCAGCCTTCAGATCAACTTTAGTAGCAAGAATTATTCTTTGTACAACTCTTTGCCCTCTAAGTTTCTTTTGGAGACAAGATCAGCCAGAATAGTGGAAAAACTGTTTCTTTGATTAAGTGGACTTACTATAAAAACAAGTGCATAAGGGGTGGACCACAGTGAATACTGTTGTGTTCCATCCAGATCTCTCTTCGGAGCCGATACAACCACCCCTAACTCCTGGGAATATTGGCTGCTAATGGCTCACAGCTCGGTCCTCAATAGGAACTGCTCTCAGCCACAGAGAACTGCCTGCTCATAGGAGCTATGCATACCCTCCTCGAGGACAATGTAAGGCCCACAGCTGACTGCTCAAAGACTTAAAAGGTCTGACCTCTTCTCTGAATGTGGGGCAAGTCTTACAGGCCATCCAGCTTTAGAGTTTCCCATTGGATGGCCTGAAGTGTCCATTGCAACCGCATTGTGGGTCCATTTTTCTCTCGGCCCAGTTTTGCTTTCTTCACCTCTTTATGTCTTGAGTGCACTCCCCGGTAAACCTTCAGCAGGACAACTTTCCATCTCCTAGTCTTTTTCCAGGGATTCCAATTTAAGACACCATAGAAGTGGAAACATCCTTGATACTTGTACCCGTAGCCTAGAACCTTGATTGGATGGAATGTATCTGTTCTCCTAGGAAAAGAGTATAAAACTATTTTAACCATTTTGCTCTGAGCTATTTGCATCTGGAGTACAGGCCTCTGTTGGGGGTTTAAATTCTCAAGCAATCATTATTATATGCCTAAGGGAAAATATGTTGGTTTGGAAACAGGGGAGGTAGAGCTGGGGGATGCAGAGAAAATTTGGACTGTGTCTTCTTGTAAAGGGAAGTACAGTTTGTAACATGAGGGCCATGGTGTAAGGAGTTCAGAATAAAGGAGAAGGAGAAAGAGGAAGAGGGATTCCTCATCAAATGAATCCTGGACTGACTTTATTTTAGGTTTTATTTTTAACAAGAGTTGTATCCAATATATTCCGGTAGCTGAACAGTTGTTGAAGAAATACATCTGGGGGCAAGTACCCCTTCTTGAATCTCATAAATTGCACATGCTTTCCTTCTGAACTATAAGATATGGCTGCTCCACTTTCTGCCAGCTTGGGTGGGAGGGTAACCTTTCTCACCTCATTCACCAGACTCTCCTGACTGCGGTCAAGCTGGATAAACACAGGCTGGTGGGGGTGGGAAGCATGGGGGAGTATTTAGGGCAACTTCATTAAGCTCACTTGTAACCTCTTGGTAGAGGAATGCTTGTGGGTAAGGAGGGGCCTTCGTGTTGGCTCTACTTCCCGGTGGCCTATGGGTGGCCAGATGCCATGGCCTGGGGCTGGAAATGCAGCTGGGCACTCTCCTGTGCTTCATTCCAGCGCTTCTGGGTGGTACACTGCCCCAGCGGCCATGGGGACCTGTCCAGCTTGTGCAAAAATGGGTTCCCTGCTAAAGTCGGTAGATGGATTGCCAGGCGGAGAAATGTGGTGTGCAGCAGGCACTGCCAGCTGCAGCTTGTGGGTTGAGGGTGGGGTGGAGGGAGTCTGTTGGATACGCAGGGGGTTGTCATTTTTAGACCATGACTAATAAGAAATCTGAATTTTCTCAGTTGTAAAAACTCTTCCCACTCTTCCCTTTCCCTCTCCACACGGTAATTGCAAAAGTCTAGAGCTCTGGAGTTATTTTATGTTCTCTTTTGATGGCCTAAAATGAATTAGAAGCTGGAAAACATTGTACATGGGAAACACTATATGCGTATTGTGTATTACATCTTAGGCTAAATGTTATATGAGAAGAAATGGGTTAAGGGAGTTTGAGCACACAAAAGAGGTTGGCAGTCATTTTAAAAGCCCAACATTTGGCCCAAATTAGCAATTTTCAAATATTCATGTTTATATTTGAATACAAAGATTTCTTATTTCAGACCAATTGCTGCTGATCAGTAGCATAACTTCAAATTTGTTACAGCCTACAGGAATGGGGAGGAGGGGAGGGCTAGAGTAAAATGGAAATTTTGAACTTGAAATTAGAAGACATTTGTTTTCAGCTCTTCCATTTACTAGCTATGTGACCTCGGGCAACTTAGTTAAGTTCTTTCCCCCTCACTATATACATCAATAAAATGAGCATAATAATTTTTATCCTATAGGGATATAGGGAGGATCAAGAGAGATTATGAAGTGAAGGTGTTTAGAAAACCATGAATTCTACACAAATCCTAATTATAATTAGCAGGAATGCATATGGAGTTGGTGCCAGAGCCTAGGAGGATTCAGATGGCTTTGTGGAAAGGGTTGGAGATGAGTGACAAATAGGAAACTTTAGGAAACATGGCTGTAACTGAATCCAATTCCTAGTTCCAACAAGTATTTTTCCATGAGTCTTATATCCCAAGAAAATGACATTCTTTTCCCCAACATTCTGTGATTTTTATGTAGTTACTCACCTCTAATGTACTGACATTGAACAAGAGATACTTTTGCTCCATGGTTTGCTTCCCTCAGAAATCATTATTTTAGCTTCTAGGTTTATCTCCTGGGACCTTATTTTAGCCTCTGGGACTTCAAGCTATGCCAATTTGCTTAAAAGAAAAAAAAAAAACGAAAAAGCCTAAAATTCATTTCCAATTCTATGACAGGACAGTTACACAGAATACTCTACTGAAGCCATCAAACATGACGTGTGGTTGCAATGTTAAGAGTTTAATGCAAACTAAACACTTCTACCTATACATCTCCCATCACACTGCAGATGATGCTGACAGAAATCTGTTCATGTGTGAGGACAAGTGAAGGAATCATATGGGCAAGTTAAATCCATGTTCTAAAATCTTATGCATTTGCTAAACTTTTCTATATGCTGTAAGAGTCTTGTGTCTATTAGGATGTTTTCAGCTGCAAGTAAAAGAAGAATCCCCATTTTATCTGGAATGACCATAAGAAAATGTAATATATCATGTGGGAAAAGTCTAGATGTAAGCTAGACTCCAAGTTTAGTTCACCAGAGCCGAGGCTTGACTTCTCCATGACTTTTTTTGACTCTTCCCTCCTCTTTATTGATTCCATCCCCATGTTGTTAGTAAGACGGCAGTAGCAGTTCCGGGTTTTGAAAATAGGATATGGAAATGTCCCAACGGACAAAAGAGCCCACTTCTTCTAGTACCTCCTTTGAAGACCCCAGTAGACTTCGTCTCATGCCTCATTGACCAGAATTGGGTAGACCAAATACTTGGCAAGGAAAATAGAATTACTGTGTTTAGATAAGAACAAATCAGGATCTACCCCTGGAGTTGGGGGTAGGGTTGCCTTTCTCTGAGTCATATAGACACCTGAGTGAATTTGGGTTCTGATAGGATGGAAAAGAAGGAGAAATAGGTTAAGGAGGCCATCCAGTATATCCACCACTGATCTCTTGGGGAGCAGATCATATTGTGTAGCTTACAAAGTGGAAGATCGCTAACCCATTGCTGAAGGAAGTACTACTGTATGCAAAATGCTTTAAATAGAGCCAATAGAAAAGGAACCAAAATAGGTGAGGAAGGAGTGAGGATAAAGATAAGATGAAGTGAGAGAGTCATCTTCTCATCCTTCTTTTAATAGTGAGACTGGAAAACACAGCCTTCAGATAGAAATATCCCCATGGAAGTTTGGTAGAGACTTATTGTGTAACTTTGTTGTTTCCTTTTCATGGACAGAAGAAAAGCAGACCTTTGAGAAAACATGGCTGAAAGTCATGAGAAGTTATTTCAAAATTAAGTTGTAAAAGAGGAGGATCACAATTTCCTAGGCTGAAATTACCACAGCTGGCAGTTGGGAAAAGCAATATAGGTTTTTGATTCTATGTGGGCTTAAAGTCCAAATCAATCCCAAGGAGGCTTTGGCTTGGAAGTAATTACAATTCCGGGTGATTTGGAAAGAATTCTAAACAAATCCCAAGAATAAGGCTAAATAATAATAAAAAAAGCTGTGTTTGATAAAATAGATATTATTTACCCTTTTTATGCACTTAAATGTGGCTTATATTAAAAACTTGATCCATAAAAATCACTGAATTTATTGGTCACTATTATTCAGTTGGAGAATTCATGTTATATTTTTATAATGCAGTTTGATAGAAGGATCTCAATTGCAATACCGTCCAGGGGGAAAAGCACCCTTCCATCTGGTGCTGCCATGCAATTCCACAGTTCTGAAGTGAGGCAGGCATCATATGGGTGGGGTGACACTGTGGGCTTCTCCATTTTTGTAGGTGTTCCTGATCCTTGATTTGGGTGTGTCGTACTTCCGCAGCACAGGTGGTCTGCTGCTCATTAGATGGTTTACATCCCCACCAACAGTCCCCACCCCCAGGCTTGATTTCTGTCTGCTTATTGCTAAATCTGCATCACTGAAAATGACATCAGTGGAACTTTGAAGCATCTCATCTTACTGCCAATCAGAGTCACTTCATAAACTGTCCCTTTATTACCTTATCAGGAAAGGCCCTGAGATGCCTCTAGTCTGCAAAGGTTTTGCTCTGCAAGGTTGTTTTCCCACTTAGCTCCATTTTGTTTTTGTCTGTGAGACAGACCTCTTTCCAGGACCTGATGTTGGTGAGCTAATCTTGACACATCTTGTCATCAGACCATGTTCATGATACTTCTCAAGAAGGCAAATGGGACATTCAGATCCAGCCATGGGCTGGCCATTCATATGGCCTATTCTGAAGGTTGCTAAGGGAGTTAGTGTGCCAAGTAGTCTTGTCATGGGTGTTTAGACATATGCTCGGTAGGTCTTCAGAGAGGTATGCCAATGGGAGCTGTGTGTTTATGTTTATCTCCTAATGATGATACAGGACTTTGTAGAGTAGTTCATTTTTTAATTCTCAGTAACTACTCTGTTGGGCAGATTTCACATTAGTTTAATGTGAGGTTTCCTTATGGAGGTTGTTTGTACCACAACCCAGCTCTTCCATAAGTTCTCAACATCATTACTTTGCTTGATTAGTGTTCTTTTACTTTTAATAATAATAATAACAATAATGGCATTACTTATTGATTCTATTTTGTGCTAAGTATAACATATATCCATATTTACTTATATCTTTATAATGCTCACAAAAACCCTACAAGATATTATTACTCCCATTTTATAAGTGAGAAAATTCAGGCTGAAGGATCTGACTCTGATTACATAGAGAAAGGTGGAGATAGGAAGTGGACCCAGGTCTGTGATCAGCCAGACCCCTGATCTACCCAGTGTGCCTTACCAACCCCCCTGAACCAGAGACAAAATGCACATCAATTCCTTGCAACACAGTCTAAGGTGGCTTCAAGGACTGTGGATGATGGTTATGTAAATTGGTATTTCACAATTTAAGGATTCCCATATAACCTCACACATGGCTCATAAGTCGATTTTTTTTTCATGGAAGATTACCATAATTCCACTACTTTAAAACATCAACATTTCTGTTGAGAAATATTGTTTCTCTCCAGCCCTTATGGCTGAGGGGAAGTGAAATCAACATAACCTAAATTCTATTTTAAAGTAGTGATTAGATTCGATCCTGTACAGAACAAAAGGAAGTGAATTTAAAGCTGGGATTGATGGGTACCATATGGCCTGAAAAAGAAAAAAAATAGTAACTTGTAGCGGGAAAAGGTTAAGCTTGAGTGTCATCCAAAGTTGTACAAACCAAAATTTTCATCTTGATCACTGCTCTCATGTAGATTTCTCTCTTCCTCTTACCCTGTCATTAATTGGTGTTTGGGCCAAGAGAATGAGGGGGGAAATATCATTGGAGAAGAACAGATGAAAAGTTGAGTAGAGGCCAATTAGTGTTTGGGCCAAGAGAATGAGGGGGAAATATCAATGGAAAAGAACAGATGAAAAGTTGAGGCCTCATTGAGGTTTGAGTGAAATTTTGGCTCTAAGTTTCTTTACATTATTTGTGTTTTGTTTCAGACTTCATGGTACTGGGATTAAAAAAGATGTATGTGTGTGGTGTTAATGTGTTTAACAGCATGATTGATTTAACAGACACTCAGGGAGACCAACCGAAGAAGCACTCTCTCAGTAGCACATCAATGTTGAAGAGTGCATTTCATTTCTAGTAGCCAGTGTGTGAGTAAAACAACAACTCCCACAGCCTTGCTCCTGTGTCTCCCCTCATCCTCTACCCCCCACCCAACAGGTTTGCTGATGAGCTGTGTGTGATGCCCGGCAGTGGCGCCATGGTGAGAGAGGGTAGCTAGGGAACAGGCAGCACCATTACCCATATTACTCCAAGTTGAAGTATTGGAAATATAAATAAAAGATTGTCATGGCTTTCTTGGTTTTGGAAGAAAAAAGCTTTTCAACAGCAACGTTATTCAATTCAGCTCTTGCTTTCTTTGCCAGCAGCTCATTGAGGAGAATAGGACATGAAAAGGGGTGGGGTAGAGGCAGTGTAGCCAGTGGAGTCTCATTAGTCAGCAACTAGAATCAGCTGGGGTCAATATGTGGCGTCCCTGTATCATGCCTCCATTGCAACAGGGATACTTGGGGCCCCCAAACACATATTGAACCCTTAGAAGAATGCGTAGGAATGACTTCAAAAGCCAGTTTCATTGCACAGAGAAAGCCTTTACTCTCCTTTAGTGCATAGGCGACGCTTCTTTGGTTCAGAAGGAGTTACAGGTATCGCTTCCCACTTGGGAAGTGAGATAATCAGAATCATTCAGCTAAATCCCCAGAAATCTAAAATATATATTAAAAATTCTTTTGAGGAGTGCAATGGGGCAGAGGGAGAGAATCTTAAGCAGATTCCGTGCTTAGTGTGGAGCCTGACTCGGGGCCTGGTCTCACCACCGTGAGATCATGACCGGAGCTGAAATCAAGAGTTGGACGCTTAACCAGTTGAGCCACATGGGTGCCTCTAAAATAAATTTCCTTAGAGGGAGGCTGGGAGGAATGATTGTATGGTGCACTCCAACTGCACTTGGCTTCTGCGTGGATCTGGAGTGTCCTGGGAAGTGTGGTTGGGGGGTTTGGCAGGGACAGAGTGCTTAGCATTGGATCAGATGTTGCAGGAAGATGGGTCCCAGTGGCCTAAACCAGTATCACATTACCAGCTGGCCGTGACCTAAGATCATTGCCCACGCTACTGGCAGAGCTGAGCCACGTGAAAACTAGAAACGATTCTGGAGATCATTTTAGGACATTCTTTTCATCTTTTTTAAAAAAAAATTATTTATTATTGAGAGAGAGACACACACAGAGTGTGAGTGGGGGAGGGTCAGAGAGAGAGGGAGACACAGAATCAGAAGCAGGCTCCAGGCTCTGAGCTGTCAGCACAAAGCCCGATGCGGGCGGGAACTTGTGAACTGCGAGATCTCGAACCACGAGATCTGAACCACGAGATCATGACCCGAGTGGAAGTTGGCCGCCCATCCGACTGAGCCACCCATGCGTCCCGGACATTCTTTTCATCTTATAGTCAGGCAAGCAGGGCCACGGAGGATGAATGACCAGTCGAAGACCACAGAGACCTGGGTGCAGAAGTAGGGACTGGCCTATGTTCTCCTGGCCTCAGCTTCTCAAATCTGTTCACCACACTACTCTTTCCGGGCTTCCCGCAGGGCTTCTTGCGGCTGGGTAGGTCTCTGGGATTTGCTGAGTTCTGGTTGTACCACAGCAGGGACTGGCTGAGGGCAGGGAGGCCTCAGGAGGCAGCTGCCTTAGAGGGACACCTTTGAGCCACAGACAAGCTTGTTTAGCACCTTCCAGGAGGTAAAAGAGAATGGAGCCAATTACATGTCCAGAATCCGGGACCCTTTCCCCGCTGCACTAGATCCTCTGGTCTCCCCTGGTGTACGGGCTGCTTGTTAAATTAATGTTTGCCTGTCTGGAGTGCCAGAGGAATAGACATTATAGGCCAATTAGAGATAAAAATCAAACCAACCAGAGTTGTCCTTTTAAAAATTAAAAGTCCTTTTTATGTGCTGTGGAGGTGTCGGCTTTATCATAAAGACTAATTAGGACATTTTACAACATCCTGGTTACGGGAGGAAACAATATTGTTGGTAACTTTAAAGATTATTAAGCATCTTTAGCACTTCAGGTCAGATATTTAAGACGCTTTCTGTGCTCACCTGCTGTTGCTGCAGGAAGTACTTTATTGTCTCATAAGAAGAAATGAGCATTTTGAAGGCATAAATGCCCGGCTGTAATGGACGGTCCTTCAGTTTGCAAAGCCCTAAAACAAGGTCTCCAGGAAGAGCTGGCTGTGACTCGAGATGAGATTTGTCACACTGTATTTATCAGTCTGCACTGAAGGCACTTTCCATCGTGGCCACCTGGAGATGAGAAATCTCGAAGGCAGAGATTACCAGGAGGGTTCTTTCTGGTCTTGGCAGCAGGAATAAGTGAATCATCAGTTCGTGCTCCTATTAAAAATGCTGCTTTTTACATTTGGCCAAATGCTTCTCCTATATCCTAGCAGACAAGTTCAAAAGCACTGATGGGAGGGATGCAGGGTCCATGGAGCAATTTTGGGGGGAGAGCTTGTCTGTGATTTGCCAATTCCTCCAGAAACCACCGTGAATTGGAACACATCCTTTGGAACTTGACTGAAGACAAAAGGCTTGTGACAGATGCGAGTTGGATGCTTAAATTGCACGCCATTGTCATTTAAAGAATTTCGTATTGTTTCCAAGTTCAAATGTCATTTAACAAATAGGGAAATTGTAACAAGGTCAGACAAAGCAGAAGGGTGAATTGAAGTGTCACAAAAGATCTATGTACATAGATCTCTTAAGATCTATGTACAGAGACTTGCAGAAAGCTAAGAAAATCTTAAAGTTCCCAATGGAAGGCTGTGCATTAAAATGTTATTTATCTGTGAGATTGTTTAGAAAGGCTTTCACATTTTCAGCAATTTTAATTGAGACTAAAACCACACAATTAGGCTTCACTTCGTTATCAGTGAGAACAGTAGCTATTTACTTTATAGTCTTAATGATATCACAAGTGTAAAGAAAACACAGGGCAAAGTTAAAATTTAATTCTCAGCTTTGTGCCCTGGGATTTTGCCACATGAACTATTCACGTTAATCAGGGTTTTTATGGTGAGATTTCAGAATACAGTCCCCAAACTTGACCATTTCCTGCTGACTGGTCTGCCACACTCCAGTTTTCAAACAATGATTTCTCTTTTTAAAAGGCCATTTTTTAAATTGTAAATATAATGCATCTTATAAACACAATCTGAAAAAAGTCACCAGCATTTCCCACCCACACAAACACTGTTAATGTCTTTGTGCATTTCTTGTCAGCTTTCCCCCCTTATTAATCGTTTTATTTAAGATTTACGTAATTGTAACCACAATATTTACACAATTTTATATCCTGCCTTTTTCACCTAATATATTGTAACCTTTATCCGTGTGATTTTATGGTATTTGTAAACATAATCTTTAATGGCCTCATAATCTGTTATTAAGTGAATATGTTATAGTTTGCTTAACTAGTCCTCTCTTTTAGACCTGTAGGTTGTTTCCAGTTTTTTGGAGTGGTTAAACGCTTAGTAGAGGAGAAATTTGGTTTGAAACCCTTACCTAGATTTGTGATTTTCTGCTATTCCAGACTATGCATATGCTTTATCTAGCCTGCACGAGACCTATTTCATTTTGGAAACCCTTGGCTAATTTGATAGATCACAATGGTATTCTGGATTAACTTCCATTTCTTTTGATTACTACTCAGACTCTTTTTTTTTTCTGTATTTCGTCAACTAGTTTGGTACTTCCTTAACTATGTGGGTGCCTCGGTTTACCTCTTTATTTCAGTTATTTTATCTTAGTATATATTCAGGCCTGAGATTTTTATGCAGTGAAATCCGGGGTGCTTCTCTCTGTGGCTTTTTCCTAAGCCTTTAAAGGTGGAAATTCCTCTTCACCCTAGAAGTTTGATAAATATTAAATTCAATTGCCTTTTAGTTTCTTTCTATGGCTTAATTCTTTTATGTTTTACTCTTCAGTGCATCTGGCATTTATTTTGGTGTGTGGTGTGAGATATGAGTATAAATTGTTCTTGCTTCCAAATTGCAAACCTATTTTGTTGATTGAATCCCTCTTGTTTCTGATGTGTAATGTGTTTCATATGTCATTTTTTTACTTACACTTTTTAGGTATTTTTCTTAAGAAAATTAAAAGCCATTGGGATTAGTCACTTTTATTTATGTATTTAGTTTTGCATTGTGGCAAATTATCTGGATGAGGCAATTATATGACTTGCTTCGGAGTCAAAAAAGAAGGGTGAGTTGTGTGCAATAGACCGTCACATGGGGGAGTTCCCTCAAGTTCTAGAAAGAGAAGCATTTAGGTCACTCTTTCGGAATGAGGGGTGCTTATCAAAATCACTGATGCAACTTTAAAAGATGTACAACCTTGAGATCCGCCACCAGAAATTGTCATTTTGTAGGTCTGAGGTCAGGCCTGGGCACCTCTGTTTTTAAAACGTTGCACAGAGGATTCTGATGTGTACCCCATTTGAGAAGCATGCTTCAAGGCAGGGGTCAGCAAACTATGGTCCACAAGCCAAAATCCAGCCACCTGTTTTTCTGTGGTCCATGACCCAAGGATGGTTTTCACATTCTGTATCATCCAGGACCCAAGAATGGTTTTCACATTTTTAATTGGTTGAAAAGTTTTAGAAAATTATTTCATGACATGAAAATAATATGAAATTCAAATTCCGATGTTCAAAGATAAAGTTTTATTGGACTACACCCATGCTCACGTGTCTACGTGTTGTCTGTGGCCATTTTACTACCACAAAGGCAGAAGTGAGAGGTTGTGATAGAAACTGTATGGCCTGCAAACCAGAAATATATGCCATCTGGTGTGTTGCACAGACAACTTGTGATCCTGGCCTATAGGCATGAAATGAGAATCAGAGTTCCTTGGTTCTAAGGTATGTGCTACCAACCAGCTGAATGGTTAGCTGTTCATGTCAGAATGAACGGAATGGTTAGTTGTTCACCTGAGAAGCAAAATTACGGTAGTTATACAAAACTGAGGGCAAGAAACAGTGTTGAAAGAGACTTTAAATTGCAGATCTGCCATTTCTTGCAATAATGTGAATCTAACATCTTGAATTTTTGCTACAAAATAACCACAAATTCTGCGTGAACTAGAGTAAACCAGTCTAAATGCATGGCTGAACTTGAAAGAAAGGGTAATTTTCAGAGGCTATGAACGATGCAGAAAAGTAAACCCAGGTTAGCTGAGAATGTGTAGAAGCTGGCAGTTGCCTTAAGGGGGTCTTTGGATCCCTGGTGCTAAGTTGGGTGAATGGGACACAAAACCTTGGGCCTGTGCAAGGTAAAGAGTTGACTTGTACACCCCTCTCCCCCTCTGCCAACACTGGGTCTCTTGGACAACTACATCCTTTCTAAGAGGGTGACCTAGACCAAAAAGGCCCACAAAAGCAGATAACAAAGAAACTTGCTTAATCTTTGGTTCAAAGTAAGGAAAACATTCTCCCCTGAGAATTCATAGTAAATCTAACTCTTAGGCACATTTGGGCCTTGGACTCACACAATGTGCAAGGTGTGAAGACACCAAGAATTTAGTTTCAAGCAGTTTCAAGTTGGTGGTGCCCAGAGGTGTCTCACAGCATCAAAGCTATATCCCTTCTGGAAGAATGAACCACTCAACACATGCCTCATGTGATTCCCACGTGTAATATTCCAATGGACATGAACTCATATAGCAATAGATATGCAAATAAGAAAACACATGAGGAACTAAGGCACCATGAATGAGAGTCAGAACAAACAAGTGGCAGAAGTCATCCCATAAAGACTTCAGATAAAGGAGCTACTCGATACAGATGATAAAGTTGTCATGTTTTATCTGTTTAAAGAAATAAAAGAGTAAATCAAAAGTATGAGTAAGGAACAAAGACTGTTTAAAAGGACCAACAGATTGGAAAAATAATGAAATAGAAATAAAAGTTCTTGGGGCACCTGGGTGGCTCAGTTGATTAAACGTTGGACTTCGGCTCTCAGGTCATGATCTCACAGTTTGTGGGTTCAAGCCCCGCGTTGAGCTCTGTGCTGACAGCTCAGAGCCTGGAGCCTGCTTCGGAAACTGCGACTCCCTCTTTCTCTGACCCTCCCCTGCTCACACCGTCTCTCTCTCTCTCTCTTTCTCTCTCTCTCTCTCAAAAATAAATAAAAACACTTTAAGAAAAAGAAATAAGAGTTCTAGAAATAAAAAAAATACTTAATTATAAAAATAGTATACACTGTCAATTTAATCCACTGTCTACTTTCAGGGGAACACATTGACCTTGCTACATTGGTGGTATAGGTGGAGATAAGATAGCTTTGGAATGAACAGTGGAGAGATCTTCAAGACATCCTAAAGATTTTGGAACTTCTATGTGCCATGAAGACCCACGGCATGAAGACTCTTAAGGAGGCATGGAGCAGTGGTCATGTGGGGATTCAGGGTCCCTTCATATTTAATCCCATGCCTACCATCCTTCAGAGCATACAGCTATGTACCTTCTTAAGAGACACAAGAACCTTAAATATAACTGCTAAGTTTCAGGGTGAAAATAAGGGGCAAGTGGCAAGTGTAGTCCACCACCAAAAGGACAAAGCAACAATTTAATAATGTGCATGTTATCAATGCAAACATGGCTGCCAAGAGGCAGGGGAAGGAAAGGAAGGCAGAAGCCCAAGAGAGGGTAACACAATGGGCTAAGAAAGTAGAGATATTGGGTTGGAAAATAGGGATTGTGGCAGACTGAACAGGGAAGTAAGTTAATGGTGGATGAAGGTGAAGGTGGAAGGAAAAATAGTTTTGGGTGAATACATAGAAAGGTTACTGATTGAACATAAGGACATAAAGTATCAGCACCAGGGAGTTACCAGTAAACCATGGTTTTATGGATCCTGGAACCTTAGTGGCTAGGAGGAAGGGAATTTCTCTTATTCATTGGTTTCATCCTGAAGATCAAAGCCTTGATTTTTATGATCTTCTCTAATCTCTTTTGTTAGTATTATTTCTCTAACATGGTCTCTTTCAAAGTCTCTCATGAGCCCTTTTTTGGTATATTCATTACCCTAATGTTAACACACTCTGATGTTACTATTTGATGCTACATCTCCCCTGCACCCAACACACTACCACCACCTCTGAAGCCTAATGTTTTGAAAATCAGCCCCACAGCTCTAAGGAGATTCTCTGATTCTGCTTATATCCTATGTTTTCTTCCTGATCTTCACAGATGAATTTCATTGCGAGAGAGCATGCAATTAATGAGACTTATTATGTTAATGAACACACAAGTTATTATTTAATAATTATGTTAGTGATGAAAACAATGATGGGTTAATTGTTAAAATTACTATTAAATAACAAGCTGAAGGCTGAATTTATGCCTATAATTCAATGAAAAGGAAATTTAAAGACAGAACTGTGAGCAAATGCTTGGTATGTAGAAGACAAAGTCAAAATTAAAAACAATTTTTTAAATGTTTTATTTAGTTTTGAGACAGAGAGAGACAGAGCATGAGAGGGGAAGGGGGAGAGAGAGAGAGGGAAATACAGAATCTGAAGCAGGCTCCGGGTTCTGAGCTGTCAGCACAGAGCCTGACACAGGGCTTGAACCCATGAACCATGAAATCATGACCTGAGCTGAAGCCGGAGGCTTAACCAACTTAACACAGGCACCACAATACATGTCGAAATTAATAACTATCAACCTCACCAGTAAATGTGGTACAAGAAAGATTTTGACACAAAGAGGCTTTGTACAGAGTAATCTTAGGCATCTTTTAAGAAACACAAGACTGGGGGCACCTGGGTGGCTCAGTTGGTTAAGCATCTGACATCAAATCAGGTCATAATCTCATGGTTCATGAGTTAGAGCCCACCTCAGATGAGCTTGAGCCCTGCATGAGCCTTGCTTCTTTCCCTCCCTTTCACTCTGCCACTTGCTCACTTGCAACTCTCTCTCTCTCTCTCTCTCTCTCTCTCTCTCTCAACCAAACCAAACAAAACAACACACCCCCACAAACCTGTGAGAAAGAACACCCAAGTTTCGAAGGAAACCAATGGGTAAGGTTTAGGGACTTCATGATAGATTCTAATGTCAAGGTCAAGAAACCATCAACACAGAACAAAAGCCATAATAAGATCATGTGACTTGCTTTCTTGGTCACTAAATAGTCATTGACTTTTGGCAATTAATTTTACCCTTGTAGGATCTGAATATCCTCTTCTATGAAGAGGCTTTAAAATTCTATGGAAATGAATACATGCGGAGGCATTGATTCCCCCACATCAAAGTAATCAAGACTGTTCATCTTCACTAGAGTTGGTCTCTCCAAGTATCGGTGAATTGTGTGTGCATGGTTGTAGGTGTTTGTGAGTGCTTGAGCATAGACACATGCAGACATGAGACCATAGGCAAAACCCCATAAATTGTCTATTTGTAGTGAGAAATTTTTGTCTGTAAATGATTTGTCTTAAAATCTCCTTATTAAGACAATGCATTGCAAGAGTGATTTGTTGTTAATGGCAAAGCCATTATAGGTGAGTCTGAGTTGGCAGAAGGAGTGTCATGTCTTGGTCAGCCTTTTACAGCCACTACTTTTTTCATTTTCTTTATTATTATTAAATTTAGTTTTTATCTTTTTAAAAAAATATCCATTTTACTTTCATTGACTTTCTTCTTTTTGTTTGGCTTGGATTCATAGATTGTTGAACAGGGAGGGAGTCTAGAGCTTATGTGGTCCAATGCTTTTATTTTACAGATGAGAAAACTGAGGACTAGAGAGGGATAGTTATTTGTCCAAACTTACAGGGCCATTTTGTAGGAAATTTGGAACTATAATTCCAGCCTTTGACTCTTTATAAGAGGCTTTCTTTGCTCTGCTTTTCAGGACTTGTTATAAGTTATGTCATAAATAATATGTCATTTTGTATTGCTAAAGCATTTTATAATTTTCAAAATGCTGTCATATATATTGTCTCACTGAGCCCTTATAACACCCAGTAAGATAAACTCAGACATTTTTGTCTGCATTCTAGCTAGAGGAGAATCCTGAAATTCACTTGTCAAAGGTCACATGATTCATAAGTGTTAGAAGTGTCAGGAGAAGCCATTCTTTCCAGTTCCAGCTTACTGCTCTGGCATTGCTCCACGATGTGGCAAAATAGTGGATAAGATAATAATGATTTATTGCAAAAACCCAAAAACAACTTTAAGTTTATCTTGTAAATATTTTTTTCAAACTCTCAGCTCATCACATCTGCAGAACTTGCCTTTGGCATATTTTGCACTGCCCTACACCATCTACGTGGCCGTGAGGAGAAGCAGACGAACACTTGGGGGTGTGAACAGCACACCTCTGTAAAAACCGTTTTGTGCACTGTTTAGGGATTAGAAATCTCAGTCTTGTGATGCTAAGCAGGGCTGCTAATGATGCCCTGAGCCTGAAGGCCTGTAGAGGTATTAAAAGAAGTATGCAAAAAAGGTGAGAATTTAGAAGAATAAGAAAGGAAGAAGGGACTCAGGAGACTAAGGTCAAAGAAGAGGATCCAAAGGTGGGGGTGGGTTTTATGTCACCAACCATTGCCTTAAGGGCTCATGGGGATGCGGGTGGGGGAAATAGCTGTGCCAGAGGCTCAGGGGTGGCATTTAGAATCATCCCTTTTTCCAGCTTATTACTGATCTATGCCTTTCTCTATTTGGGATGCCAATGGTAATAGCCCCAAATGAATGACCCTTCATTCAGGTTCTTCCAGGTTCTGAGAGCCATGGCCAAAATTTATAAAAACAGTTAATAGTTATTAAGATTAGCTCATCATGACAGAGTTGACATTTATTGAGAGTTTACTAAGTGCCATGTGCTTGCTCTAAATACTCCACGGGAATTAACTCAGTGAATTCTCACAAGTTTATGCAGTAGTTTCCTTTTACAGATGGAAAAATTGATGTGCAAGGAAGTGAATGAAGTATTTTGCTCAAGGTGACACAGCTAGTCATTGGCAGAGTTGGGATTCAAACCAGAGTCTTTGGGATTAATCATCAGGCTACACAGGTAAATGTTGGGTAAATATTAAATGATACAAGAAAGGATTGATTACTTGGCTCCTGTGATGACATCATAGCTTGCTAGGCAGGCTGCTGTGTTTTTGGCTTGAGGTGCAAACTATGGGTCCAAGTGAAAAGCCAGCCACAGGAGGCTGACTTTGTGCAGACCAGCCATTCCGCACCCAATATGTCAGTTTTCTGTGTGGCTGTGACAAGCACTTAACTGAAGGCTGTGCAAACCACAGTCCCACCTCTGAACCATTCTCTACACGCATGAGAATATGCCAGCCTCAGTGGCAGTGTGCTGGAGTGTGGGTGTGACAATTGCCAAACCCTTCACCACTGGGTGGAGGCACATGTGGTACTATGCCCTTGAAATGTAGAGGTAGAGTCAGTCTCTATATGTGTTAGAATCAGGCCAGGGTTATTGGCAGTTTTCTGCGAATGAGGAAAAAGGGATTAGAAACCAGAGTAATTCTCTGCCTTCATTGATTTCAGAGGCTGTTTACCTGCAAGTGTTTCTGCAACTTTTCTTCTCCTTTTCAGTACATTTACAGTGCAGGGAAGAGATTTGCTCAATGGTGACTCCAAGCATCCTGGAGAAAGTAGAGCTGCCAAGGTCAGGAAATGGAACACATGCTGTTCTCCAAGGCAATTTTTTTTTGTTTTTTTTTTCTCATCAGATCAGTGGTCATGCAGGGAAAAGGGCCATGGACAGGTTCAGAGGCAAGTTTAGTGGTAAGGAAATGGCCACAGCCTCCAGTGTGCTATAGCTTATGATCAGAGCAGCTTGAAATAGTCTGTTTCATTAAAACAGGGGCCTGGCATGGAGTGTTGGCTTCTGAGTGCTTGGCTTAGGAAGGTCAAGTAGAATCTATGCCGTTGCTTCTGCTGCAGATGTTATGAGTCATTATAGGAATCATGAAGCCAATGAAAGCAGAACAATAGGACTGAAAATAAGTAGGAATCATCTACTTTCAGGGTTAGAACATACAAGGTTCTCTTTGTACTTCCAAGATGATTTACCATTTTTTAGATTACAGTCTCTGGTGATGCTGAATATTGTTTGAACCTATCTAGCTGCATGACTCTTTTAGGAGACATCTTACGATGGGCCGCGTGGGTGCCTCAGTCAGTTGAATGTCCCTCTCTTGATTTCAGCTCAGGTCATGATCCCACGGTCGTGAGATCAAGCTCCTTGTAGGGCTGAGTGTGGAGCTGAGTGTGGAGCCTGCTTAAGATTCTCTCTCTCTATCTCTCTCTCCTTCTGCCCTTCTCCCTTGCTCATGCTCTCTCTCTCTCTCTAAAAAAAACACGGAGACAACTGAGGAAGTAATACTCTTTAATTCATCCTTATGAAGTCTTTTCCAACTGAAAATCAACCAAACAACAGGACATCTAGGTGGCTCAGTTGGTTAAGTCTCCGACTTCAGCTCATGTCATGATCTCTGAATTCATGAGTTTGAGCCCCACGTCGGGTTCCGTGCTGACAGCTCAGAGCCTGGAGTCTGCTTCAGATTGTGTGTCTCCCTTTCTCTCTGCCTCTCTCTTACTAATTCTCGGTCTCTGTTTCTCTCTCAAAAATAAGTAAACATTAAAAAAAATCTACCAAAAAGCAAACAACCCAATAAACCAACATCTAAAGAATCTCAACGTCTCTATCAGTAAAATCCCAATTCGTGGAAACTTGTATTTGGAAATAAGTGTTTTTCAAATCCAAAGGAGCCAGAGGTGTGGCAAATCCGGGGCACTATTGTTAGCTGTAAATATTAAAAACATTTATTAAGTTTCCTCTCCCCTTTGATTATAGGTAGGCAGAAAGGGGCAGAAAGCTGCTCCTGCCTTCCAGGGTTCTATTTATAAGTGACTTCAACAAAACAGGTGCTTCTTGCTGCACAAAGCCTGATGGGTTTCTCCGCTGCTGCTACTACAGAACACAGCTGGAGGCTGGCTTATGGGACAGCGTCTCCACTCACTCATGGACCCTGGTTCTTCCTTTGATGTGCCCACTTTGGGAAGTGCTAATAGGAACCATTAAAACCACTGGGGTGGGGGTGGAGGCTCAGAGGGGCAGGTGACAAGCTAAGCATCTATGCGGCAGTTTGGTGCTTAAAAAGAGATGGAAACGTAACTGAGCCTAGACAAGGACTGGCGCTGACCGTTGGAGCTCCAGAATCAGATATGTTTCTGTCTGAACGGCATTTTCTGCCCCGCACGAAAATAGGTGGATGTCACCACTAGGAGCAGGGGAAGAGCCAGCAGGTTACATTGCTTGTGAGAGATCCAGTGCAAGGGGTGTTTCTCCACGAGATTGGCAGGACCTACTGTCTTAGGGTTTTTACTGTTTGGAGAGTGACCGTGTGGAGAGGTTGGCTTTCTGTAACCCTGGATGCTGGCGTGCTATTCAGGAGTACTTGGGTACTGAACCGGCTTTGTCTGCTCTGACCAGGGTAAAGTATAAGCCTTTTGATGCAGAACTTGGTTTAAGACCTGGGAGGACCCGAGGTGCTGCGGTGTTCCCAAAATGGGAACTCACAGTTTGTTGCTGTCTTGGTGATGTATGCCTGAGCCTAGATAGACAGGAATTTGGGGTCTCTCCTAATTCTAACAGAGAGAGAGGCTGGTGCAGAATGTCTGCACCTGATCCCGGGCCAGGCAGGCTCCTTGCTGGCTCCTTGGATCCCTGGCTATGTCACATAGAGATCTATAACTGTGCATGAAGGTGGCCTCCCTTTACCATTTGTCATGCTGCAAATAATCTCTCCATTTTAGCTCTGTTTATTTCAATATCTGGGGGGGAGGACTTAAATTAAATCACATACAGAAACTAAGTCTACCAGTTTTCTGGAAATTGAATTCAACCAAGGTGTTATATAATGGCTAAACTATAAACTACATTAAAAAAAATCTAATGAATTAGTTTCAGTTAGAACTAAGGCAATGCTGTTTTTAACTTTTTATTTGGACATAATTTCAGACTTTGAGTAAAGTTGCAAGAACAGCACCAAAGTCTGCCCAGATCCCTTTCATCCTGAGTCCCCAAGTGGGAATATTTTACCATTTTTGCTTTCTTTCTTCTGCTTTCTCTCTCCATCTCTCCCTCCCTGTCTCCCCCTCTTGACTGTTTTAAAAAAGTTGCAGACCTGATGTCTCTTTTCCCATACATTCTTCAGTGTGTTTCCTAGTAATAAAGACATTTCCTTACAAAACTACAGTACAGTTATCAAAAGCAGAAAAAGACTATTAACACAATACCATTATTCGATCTATAAACCATATTGCTATTTGGCCAGGTGTCCCAGTGATGTTCTTTATAGCAAGATAAAATTTCATATCACACTTGGCATGCAGTTGCCCTATCTCCTTAGCCCCTTTTATTTTGAGACAGTTTCCTAGTCTTTCTTCAAAGCAACCCATATTTAAAAGCATCTAGAGTAGATTAAAGGAGAGAATCAAGTTATTGTGGGAGGTCCACCAGCTTTCCTTTAATCTTTATGATAGGGTTGCATCATAATAGCAGTTTTAGTTGGATACATGATCACCTACTTAAAGACTACATGTCCCAGTTGACCTCTAGAGGTAGCCAGATGACTAGAATGTAGGGCAATGGAAGTGAGTAGAAGTAACATGTACAATGGGAGTAAAGATAATGCTGGTGGTGGATGTGGTCTCTTGGACCATGAGACTGATCAACAAGACAACCCTGATAATCTCGAAGCAACCACACCAGCCCTTGGCAATCTACCTCATTATCCCTTCTCTCCTTACTCCTCTCAGAAATTTAAGGACGTAGCAAAACAGCTCCACCATACTGTTACAGATCTAAGAAAATTGGTAATAATTCTTAATATTATCAAGTATCCATATCCTGGTCCTTATCATTTTGGGACTCTTTCTTACAGCATTTGCACTATTAACCTGACCAATGCAATTGTCTAAACCACTATTCAAGAAATTGTTTCAATTTCCTGGAAATATTTCTGCCAAAGGAGAATAAAAAGCGTAAGAGTTCACATGGTAACAGTGTAGCAGAGATTGTTTTTATTGATAATTTTATCAAGATTGGAAACTTCGGCCCCTTTTATGCTTTCACTCAATTTTTTTTTTGTCATGACATTTTCTCATGTGGATTTGTGTTAGTCAAAGCTGTAATCTCTGTGAAATTACAAAACTGTCTATTCTGTAGATTTAGTCTTGGAGGAATTTTGGGTTGAAATGTCTGCCCCTGCAATTTCCACATGTTGGCATTAGTCAGCGGTAGAGTTATATATGTTCTGAGCAGCCTAGGTAAGGGAATTTCTCTCTTGACATCAGTAGGAGTTTCTGAGCTAAAACGTTGGACAAAAATATATTTATTTTAAGAAGGGCAATACGACTGAAGAAAATTAACTTCAAAGAAAATACAGGACTCTCGCACACATCTGTCATGTGTTCCTTAGCATAACTAAGCTAAAATTATGGTCTTGATGTTAAACCTGCAAGGACTTTATTTCTCATTTTCTATTTCTCCCAGGACCACTCTTGATATCACTTTCTCTTAATTGCTTTCTTCAAGTAAGGGAGTTCTCTCCCTCTCGTGATCTTGACTAAAGTGTGGGCTTTCTGGTCAACTAATATAACCTAACGTTAAACTTTTCTCTTTAGCTTTTTGCTAAAATTCCTTTATTACTCTTAAATATTTAGGAAGAAGGAAGAAATTGTTAGCAGTATTTCTTTAAATCTGTTCCAACCTTGTGTTCATGGGTTCAACTACATATGATGTTTTGTCACTTAGAGTTCGTCCCAAATTTGCCCCTCCAAATCAGCACAATTTAGGAACATATTTGACATACTCTGCATACAATAGTTTTATACCTTATTAACAGTCTTTTGTAGTACCTGGGTTATCAAAGATAACACTCTGGAGCAAGCCAGAAAATTCATCCAAAGTGAACAAGAAGATTTGGATTCGTTTTTGTTGTATAAAAAAAGTGATATTATGCATTTTCCTCTTTCCCACCAAAAGTGGCTACAGAAAGAATGAGAAAGGAGTTTTCCTCATCTTTAAGCTAAGACATGAAGAAGCTAGGAGTGTCTTGGTTATAAGGGAGGATGAGTTTGCTGTAATGATGCTGCTTGACCTCTGTCCTGTGGGGGTCACATCATTGTAGACAATATTAGGGACATTTGCTCCCTGATGCCTTTTATTTGGAATTAGCAGTATCAAGTGGACTAGAAATAGTTATAAATGTTAGGTACACAATTCATAAGTTTGGGTTCTGAAATCATTGCAGGAAATTAGAAAATAAGATGTGTAGTTCTTTGTCCTATCCAGGGGCAACGTTGTGTCTGGAAAGCTGCTTCCATTTATAGGTAGATTTGGGCCTACAGCTCAATCCACAATGGCCATTTTGGTCCCTTTTGAGCCTTCTGTTCTCTTTCTCTACAGACTTCAGTAAAAGGAAGAGGAATTAAACACACACACACATGTGTATATGCATCAATGTAATTCCTAGTTTTATTTATATTAAGGAAATATATAGAAGATGTGACCCAAAATAAAACGAGCTATTCATTTATGAAAGATATTATTAAGTATCTGCTAAGATAAAAAGATGCTGTTTCTACATCTGTTGGTTCACGGTCTCCTCCATGCAATACCTATTTTATTTTTTAAAATTTCTTTTTGTTTTAGGAAGTAGGGGGAAGGATAGAGGGAGAGAGATTCATAAGCAGACTCCATGCTCAGCCCAGAGCCCAGCAAGGGGCTTGATTCCATGACTCTGGGGTCATGACTTGAGTCGCAATCATGAGTCTCACACTCAGCTGACTGAGCCACCCAGGCACCCCCATGCAATACCTGTTTTAAAATGTAGAGAGTAATACAGAAGTGCTGACGCATAGGGGCACATGTACCCCAATGTTCATATGTTCATAGCGGCACTTTCTACAATAGCTGAATCATGGAAGGAGCCTAAATGTCCATCACCTGATGAGTGGATCAAGAAGATGTGGTGTATATATATATATATATATATATATATATATATATATATATACCCACACAATGGAGTACTACATGGCAATGAGAAATAATGAAATATGGCCATTTGTAGTAACATGGATGGACCTCGAGGGTGTCATGCTAAGTGAAATAAGTCAGGCGGAGAAGAACAGATACCATATGTTTGCACTCACAGGTCTAACAGGAGAGACCTAACAGAGGACCATAGGGAGGGGAAGGGGGAAAGAGAGTTGGGGAGAGAGAGGGACACAAATCATGAAAGACTATTGAATACTGAAAATGAACTGAGGACTGAAGAGGGAGGGGGAGGGAAGAAGGGGGTGATGGTCATGGAGGGGGGTACTTGTGGGGAGAGGCACTGGGTGTTATATGGAAACCAATTTGACAATAAATTATTATAAATTTAAAAAAATGTAGAGAGTAACCTAATGAGAGACTCAAAATATTATTGAGGCCATTGGTTTTCTTTGAATTCTCAATTTTTAAAGGTATGAATCACTGAGCTATGCAGCAATTGCTTAGTCTTTACCAGAATTTCTCTTTAATACAAGAAAGTTAAGAGAAAACCTTTGAAAGCATGGGACTGAAACTTATCTGCCATGTGGCTGATACCTTAAAATGGGTAACTTTCTGGAAATGGCAAATCCAATAGGAAACAGTTTTCCTAGGACTTCCTCCCTCCCCCCCCCACCCCCCGGGTAGGACAAATTTGGCAGACTTTCCTCACTCTGTTCTTTTTTCTCCTGAATTCTTTTCCATATATTAATACAGGCAGCAAACCTCACAACAATGCTGGGAAGTATTATTTCTATCCTCATTTTATAGGTGACAAAACTGGTGTACAGTGTGGATTAGTAACTTGTCCCAAGGTTACACAGCTAGTAAGTGCCAGCAAAGAGAGAGAATGAGGGGCAGAGATAGGGAGACACAGAATCCAAAGCAGGCTCCAGGCTCTGAGCTGTCAGCACAGAGCCCAACACGGGGCTTGAACCCATGACCTGAGCTGAAGTCAGATGCTTAACCAACTGAGCCACCCAGGCGCCCTAAGGATATGCATTTTTAAACACTTCAGTCTATATTTATGGTCTTAAGTGAGGAGTGGGGGGGGGGTTGCTCATGTTAAGAATAACATCCCTCACTTTGGAATTTCACTTCAGTTGAACTCATTAATTCATAGATCAGCACACCTCAGTAGTAGCTTAAGCAGCAGAGACTCAGGATTCTCACAAACTTACTACCGAGTAGGGACATTGACGGACCTGCAGAGAGCTGTGGTACAAGACGGAAGGCAGCCAGTGCCTCACAAAGCTGAGAGCATGCTCTGCCAGCCCAAAGGAGGGAGCAAAAGCAATTCCCCTCCCTATGGTCCTCTGTTAGGTCTCTCCTGTTAGACCTGTGAGTGCAAACATATGGTATCTGATTTTAGTGCTGGAAAATCTCAGTTGGAGATAACTGTTGGTTCTATCCATGCTTAATAGAGTTTTTATTGCCTCTGTTATTTGGGATGGGAATTCTTGGTTTTGTCCTTGTTGTATAGCCTTTTTTTTTTTTTTTGCCTCTGTTATTGTCTGATAGTAGAGGGGCTAATATCTATCAGCCATCAGCAAATCATCGATTTGTGCTTGGGTTCACATTTCAGTCCTCAACCTAATGGCTCCTACTTTATCCAACCACCTTCATTTGACCCAAAGAGCTTCAGGGCACTCATCTCCTTGTTGGGTACCTATGAATTGGCTGATAGACTTACCCGTTGAGCTTGAGCGCTGTTGGGGGGAGGGAGAGCCTCTTGGCTGGAAGCTGCAGACCTAGCCTGGGACCAGTCACTCACGTAGTAGGTACTCAAAAGGAAATATTTACAAAATAAATGAGATGCAAACAATTAGCCCTGGGAGCGAGGACAGAACCTCATCACCTATTTGTCATATTGCTCAGTCCAATATACTTTTGACATCCTACCTACTTAATGAGGACAGAAGCGGTTCATTAAATAAATTAACCATTAAGTTGAGAACACGAATGTCAATATAGACACAGGCTATTAATTTGCCAGTCACTGATGCATCCAGGGCCTGAAGGACCTCAGACCCTGCACGTATGTTGAACAGCAGGCAATTGAAACATGGCTGGGAGGGACTAAGCTGACACGGAGCTTACACAATTTGATAGAATTGTCCAAAATGAAATCCTCTTCCCTCTTGCAAAATGGATGCTCCTTGGCATCAGAATTTGAAGCTGTCTAAGTGATTAGGCCTATCTGTTTCTCCTTTGACTGTTTAGTTTCCATTTTAAAATAGATTGTACTATTTCTTACTTGTAATTGGGGCTAATGTTGCCTTGAAAGAAGGTGATAAAGAAAGGGGGAAGAAATCTTTGATCATTTGTCACACTGTGGAAAATTCTGACAGTGGTTTTTATTAACAGATGGGACTCCAGAGAATTTCTCTGCCTGATCTTCCCCCAGTGCTCTCTCTAATTGAGTAGGGAAAACAGCTTAGCAGGGTTCAGGACAGCTGCAGAGGAAGCCATTGGCATTTCAGTGAGGCTAAAATCTCTGCCATGCTCTGAGCTTTTTTTTTTTTCTTTCTTTTTCTTTTTCTGCATGCTACTCTTGCAGGCTGCTGAGGTATACATAGTTGAGGAATGATAGTGATAGTGGGAAATGCGGCAGCGGCAAAATCACTGGCGTGGAACCCTGGAGACTTGAGGTCCAGCTGGCTCTGTCGCAACCAGCCTTGAGAACTTGGAGGGAGTCCTTTCCTTCTCCGGGCCTTGGCTTCCATGTTCGTAACATGCATGGATCAGAGTAGATCGTCTCCTGGGTCTTACTCAATTCTGACACATAGTAAGTCCTTCTTGCCATGGAGAAAAGAGAAAAGGAGCTTAGAAGGCTAGATCTGGAAAATTCTTGCTTGGGGCTTACCCAACTGTTATCCTAAAAGTAGAATTTTTCCAAGTATGTTTGGCAAATATGAAGGCAGGGGGAGGTTGGTGGGGAGGATGGGATATGAAGTTGCCTTTGGAAATGCATTTGGGAAACTCTATCTTCCTCCCTCTTCTCTTACCCATCCAGTCTCCACAGAACTGCTAAAAGAATCTGCCTGTGATACCAATTCAATATGCATTACAATTTTTTAAAGTTTATTTATTTTGAAAGAGACAGACAGCACATAAGCAGGGTAGGGACAGAGAGAGAGAGCAAAAGAGAGAGAAGCCCAAGTAGGCTCCACACTCTGCCAGCACAGAGTCAGATGCAGGGCTTGAACTCATGAACCGTGAGATCATGACCTGAGCTGAAACAAAGAGTCATTCTCCCAACCGACTGAACCAACCAGGCGCACCTCCTTAATGCATTTTTTCCCTTGAGAACTGTTAGTGCAGTGAGGGCAGGGACTCCATTTGTCCTGTTCTGTGATGTATCCCTAGTAGTACAGCACAATGCCTTGCCCAGGACAGAGGCTCTGTTAAAATTTGTTGAATGAATGTACACATGCATATTAAAAATTTTTCAGTGGTTAACTCTAGAGATCAGTTTCTGGCTTCCATCCGTAAGTTCCTTCATGATTCCATCGCGGTTACCTCTTTATCTTCATATTATACAACCCTCCTGAGTATATTCGTCCTTCTGAGTATACTACATTGTTTGCAGTTCTCTCAGGATACCACAACATTGACCATTTCTGTGCCTTTGTATGTGTTACACCCCATGGGCGCTTTTCTCTGAGTGTTCTTCTAGTTAACTAGTTCATCAAAACTCACATCAAATCCTGTTTAATGTTTCTGATCTCTCTCCCCCATTTATGATTTAAATGTGTTTTCATTGGGTTTCTATGGTATTCAATGCATACCTCTATCTAACTATTTATCATGATATTGTGCAATGATGACCATTCCTGGCACACTGTCTAGAATATACTAGATGCTCATTTAAAGTTGATTTAATGAATGATTCAATGACTTAATCTCTTAGCTCCCAGTCTAGGCTCCTACTGTGTCCATAGTTCTTTTTCCTTTCACGCACGAGGTCCCAGAGCTTCAGCTTTTTCTTTGTCCTAGAATTCCCCCAACCTCAAAACTTGGCTATAGAGTAAAGTCCATTTTCTCCATTCATTCTTTTTTGTTGGCTCAGTGAAAAGTCCACAGACCCTTTTTGTGTTATGTATTGATCACTTCATGGAAATAGAAGATAAAACTAACAGGCTGGTTCTAGAAACTCACAGTCGCTTTCTACCACTGTCCTCTTTATCCCTTTCTGTGATGATAACTGGAATCTCAGCTAGACTTCTGCCCTCTGATTTATGCTCAGAGTTGGAGTTCCCCAATCCTTTTCATGCCTTTGACCTCACCTTTAGATGTCTTATGAACCTCAGTCTTTGTGATTGGTGCCTCTTGGGGCTGAGGATATGGTTAAGGCTGTATCACAGAATAACCCAACACTTAGCTGCACAAAATAACAAATATTTATTATCTCGCCAAGTTTCTCAGGGTTATGAATACAGAAGTGGCTCCATTGCATGGTTCTGGCTCATGGTGTCTTATGAGCTGTCAAGCTATTGGCTAGGGATGTAGTCTCAGCTGAGGGGTGTCCTTCTAGCCCATTCACACGGTTGTTGGCAGGCCTCGGTTCTTTGCAGACTCCTAACCTGAGATCCTCCCTGGCTGCTGGCTAGAGACCTCCCTCAGCCCCTTGCCATGTGGACCTCCCCCTAAGACAGCTCACAATACGGCAGCGAGCTTCCTCAGAAGTGACAGAGCATCACTTCTGCCATATGTTACTGGCCATGTAGACTCAACCTTGGTACCGTATGAGAGGGGACTGCACAAGAGTGTGAATAGCCAGAGGTGGAGGTCATTGGGAGCTATCTTAGAGGCTGGTTGCCATAGGCAGAATTGGGGTATTTTGCCCCCCTCTGGTGGAAAGCCACATTTTTGAGAAATTTCCAGCTGGACGGTGCCCATGGTGTATTTGGGAATGATTTTTTTCTCTATGCATTCTTTATTGATGTTTTGGTGTTTAAATCCAAACTCTTCTTTTCACAATTTTAGATACATCATTTCAGCTGATGCAGCTTTTGACTATTTGGAAGAGAGATGAGCATCCCGCACAATTAGGAGTGTAGAATGCAATCTTGGCCTTAAGCCATCAGATTTCCTAGACTCCAAATTGCAAATTAGAATAAAAGTCTCTAATTTTTGCTTTATAAGCAAGGAATTATTTTCTGCACACTGAAGGTGGGTGTCAGGAGGGCAGAGAAGTGCCTAAGGCAAGCTGAAAGGATAGATTTTTTAAAAATAAAATCACCAGCTTTGTGGTTACTTCCACTGCTTATAAATGATACTTATGTATTAGTCACATAAGTGACTTTCTAATTAGTTATAATAGAAATCATCAAGGAAAGACAGTCAATGCTGCTGTTTTCAGAACCTAGTAGATAAGTCGACATGACAGAAACATTTCAAGAGGATATATTTTGGGGTCCAAGGGTCAGAATGTGTCAGTGGATTGGTGTATGAGCATATGAGGTGTCCTGGTCCATGCAATTGTGCCCTTTTCACAGCTCAACTACTGGACTGTGGTCTTCACAGTAATACTCTTAGAGTCCTAGGGGGAGGGAGTGAACAGAGGCGTGGTGATGACTAAGGCTGAAATGTTCCAGCCCCTCCTTTCTACCCTTTCTACCAGCAGAGTAGCTCTACAATTTTTTTCTTATATTAGATTCCAGATAACTACAATATCATTTTGAGAAAAGATTTAGCAGCTTCAACTAGAAAGACATCTGAAAAACTCCAGCCTGGGAGACAATGTAATTGAAGTATCTCAGAAAGATATCCCTGAGCACATGTGACGTTTTTGATAACCAAGAGAGTGAGCAGCGAGATCAAATGGGTGGTTTCTCCTCAAAATTCTCCTTTGGGGAAATGGAACCTTTTTTCTGAAGATAGTGCTTTTTGTTCAAAATGCAGTTTAACTGTTGAATTTATCAGAAGGCTCAGGATTGATTAACACTTGCATCTCCCAAGGGAGGATTTGCCATCAGGGTTTCTCAGTTACAGCACTGTTGACATTTGACGTGGGGGCTGGATCGTTCTTTGCTGTGCGGTCTTCCCTGTGCTCTGCAGAGTTTAGTAGCAACCCTGGCCTCTACCCACAGGATTCCAGTAGCACCCTTCTCCCTATGAGTGACGATCAAATATGTCTCCAGATGTTGATAAAGGTTCCCAGGGGAGAAAAGTCACCCCTGGTTGGGAACTACTGGTAGAGTGAGTAGAATGCATGACCAAAGAGACAATGCTGTTTTTGGCCCCCAAACTGTGGTTGAATATGAGACACTGTCACTGCTTTTCATGTGATTGGTTTAGAACCAACTCGGAAGCCATTCTCTGGAGAAAAGTGCCAAGATACTTTGAATAAAATTCTGGCATTGCTGGAATGAGTGTTGCATCGCCCAATATCAATTCTTGGAAGGTAGCAGACGTGTTTAGCTGTACAGTTCTGGTATGTTTGTTACCAACTAGGCCCTGTTCATTGTAAGTTTGTCTTATTCCCCACCAGAGTGCCTCCTTTACCCAAGGAGACACTGACGTAGAAAAGAACAAGTGTGGTGCTCTTGCTCTGTGGTAGTTCTGTTAGTAAATTTAGGAGGGAAAAAAGTGGGGGGCAGGGAATCCTTGTTTTGAGGTCTGGCATTAAAGATCATGTTCATGATTAGCATAGATTTCTCCCTCTGCCTCCTCCTAGAAGTTCCCTCGATGTCTCATTCTTCCTGATTGATATAAATGCAATATCCTATTGTCATTGAATCATAAAAGAGATTTTGTTTGCTTACCTGACACTTGTAATAAGTTTGCATTTCCCCCTGCAAGTCTCCAGGCAGGGCAAGAGCAATGAGAACAACAGCAAAAGAAAAGCTTTCTTTGAAAAACATTTGCCCCTAATGGGTTGCAGCTGTAACAGACGACGCCACCAATTAAAACATCCCGGCTTTGGCTCTGCCCAAATGAAGGGTCCACGTGCTGACCTTATGATCAGTCACCTTGGGGGCACTGAGGGTCGAGGGGCATCTGTTTGAAATTTCCTGCCACAATAGTGCCATTTGCAGAAATGGCCAGGGAACAAACAAGATGGTGTGGGCTTTCTTCATCAGATGTCTCGGCTGATAGTTTTTTTTTTTTTTTTTTGAGAGGCCCTAGAAAAGAAGGTGATTGGTTGGTGTGTAGCATCAGGACTCTATTAGGAAAGAAGACCCCCAAACAGCATGTGATCCTGGGCTGGGCTCTCCAGGGAGGAGAGATCTGTGTTCTCTGGGTGGAGACCAAAGGCAAGAACAGTAACTCCTACTGAGAAATGCACATCAGGGGACTTACTGGAGCCCCGAGTACTGGTAGCAGAAATAAGTGGATAGAAAGGCAGAATTTGTATAGGTTAGAGGCTGCTAGTGGAAAGGGCTGTATAAATGTCTAGAGGAATACACTGAGTTTATTTTTAGGTCAACTTTGTTACAGGCTACGATCTAGGAAAGGTGGGGTTGAAAATGGTGGCTGCCCGATAGGAAACAGAACAGAATAATCTGTGGATGTAACCAGAGCTTTCACCTAACAAATGGTGGGTGAAATGATGAAAATAGTGATCATCATTATCATTAATTGCACGGGGGCTCTTGCATGTCCAAAGTATCCAAAGTAAAGGAGAGAACAAAGTAGATATCGAGCTGATTTAGCCTTTCAAGTGAATTGTAGCCTCAGTTACTTATTTTAGGCAAGCTGTTAATTATCTGGATAGTTCTCTCTGCCTTCGTATTGGCTTCCTGCTGCTGTGGCAACAAAGTACCACAAACTGGGTGACTTAAAACAACAGAAATGTATTCTCTGGGTTCTGGAGGCCGGAAGTAAAAACATCAAGGTGTGGGCAGGGCCACGTTCCCTCCCATTTGCCTCCGGAGCAAATCCTTTGCCAACAGCCTTGGTCCTTCAGGGCAGATCAGATGTGCGTTGGCAGGTGGTGAAGGCTGGGGTGTTGGTGCTGGGCAGCATTGCCTTGTTCTAGTGGAGACTTAAGAAATTCTTCCCTGTGGAAGAGAAGAGGTGCATGGAGAGAGGCTCTGAGTGGGGATGACAGACTTGGTCACAAGATTGGATAGAGGGGCTGAAGGCCAGAGAGGGGCTGATGATGACGGATTTCTTGTTTGAGAGACTGGTGAGATTACTGACAGACGTGAGGAAGTTGGGGAGGCAACCCATGCTGGGATAGCAGCTGGTGAATTTGCTTTTAAAGAGTGGATTCTGGCCTCTTTAAAGGGCAGGACGCTCCTTCCAGAGCAGTAGAGTCCCCAGGACTCACCCCCATCACGGCTCTACTATTGCACCATGCATGCGCTTGAGGGGAGGGCGGGCATGATGTCAGGCTTTGATATCTCTAGGATGTCAGTAGTTGGACAATAAAGGCTCCTTGAAGCCTCTGTTTTTGGTAGATCTGCAGGGCGATTTCTACCGGCTGTTTAGAATGATGTGTGGAGCTTCGCATGATTTATTATTTTCAAAACTAGGAAAATATACAACTTCTTATGCTTAGTCAATAATTAGGGAATAATAAACTCCACGAAAGGACTTCTGTAATTTTTCAAGGACCAAATGTTTTACTTCTCAGATATCTGCTTTTCTCAGTCACTGACTGTTATTCAACCATTTAACTAGTTAATATGAGCACCCAAGGTAAATAAATGGAGACCTTTTAACCCAGAGACTTTGAGTGACAGCCTGGGCTAAGCCATCTGTCTTCTCCTGAAAGAAAACACAAAAGCGACCCTTAACGAAGTGAGATGCAGACATGTTTTGAAGGTCAGGTAGTTTATTATTTTTTTTTGAGGGAGCAGAAGGGTAAAGAATGAAATTTTATTAATTATATGTATATTTTCAGTACCATTTGGTTTTGCAGTACTTAGGGACCACAGAGAGAGACTCAAATTATTATAAATTACAGAAGAGGTCTAGCCATGGTGTGCTTTCTAAACTAAAGTTGTTTTTCCCTATCTGCTTTTCTGTCCATGAAAATGCTTTTTACTACAATGTTAAAAAATTTTTTTACATTTGTTTATTTTTGAGAGACAGAGTGAGACAGAGTGCGAGCAGAGGAGAGGCAGAAAGAGAAGGAGGCACAGAATCCGAAGCCCCTTCTAGGCTCTGAGCAAATGTTCAGCGCAGAGCCCCACATGGGTTCGAACTGTGAGATCATGACCTGAGCCGAAGTTGGACATGTAACCGACTGAGCCACCCAGGGGGCCCTACAATGGTTTTTTATGAACTCAGGACTTCAGATCAGATGTAAATTGCTGGAAAAAAATACATAGGTTTTTTTTTTTCATTCTCTCAATATAATTTAGCCTTGAAATGGAAACCCTGTCACATGAACAGGAAAATGAGATTGAGTTCTAGAAACTATAAACATTCCCGGGTGTGCATGCGTATGCACACGTATGTTCGCTCACATGGTATCTGAGAAAGAAAATGTCTGGCAGGAAGGCTGAGCTGTAGAAATGGAATGAAAGCCCCAGACACGCTGAAGAAAGCCTGCAAAAACACTTCCTTGTCATTTCTTCACTTCAATACCTAATGGCTCCACGGTTCTCGTGAGATTGTGTATTCACTTAATAGACTCTTCTGTTGGAAATATTTCTCCTCTCTCTGCCTTCTCATTCTTCCTTTCTCAAAGTGAGTCATTAGAGGCGTGGGCTGTGAGTCCACACTTGGTTGTGTTGAAGCATCAGCCATGGAGAGAGAGATATGAAAGGCGTCTTGTCCTGAAAGCAGAGGTAATTCCAGTGAGAAAGAGGAAGGATGGATTAAAATGAGGAGGCCACTCAGAAAATGGCCCAATTAAGGGGCAGGCTCACCCGGCAACAGCTAAGTGTTAAGACGTGACTGGAAACTTTGGAAATAGTGCACCATTTAATTCAGGTCATTACATGTAGCCAGAGAAGACAGCGCCTCCTAATGGATTTTGAAAATAAAACATCTTCTTCCACTGCCTCTTCTTACCCATGATGCTGGATGGAAAGAATATCAGTCAGAAGTGACACCAGATTGTTGGGATGCCTGGTGTGTCCGTGTGTCTGGATGCCACGCTGGCCAGGGCCACTCAGTGCGTCCACACACGGGCCATGGCTGCAGCCCAGGGTTGCCCAGACAGGAGCTCTGGTCTCGAGGCCCTTCTCAGTTATGTCCAAAAGGAACGTTTGGCCTTAGTCCCTACCTCCCAGAAATGTCAGTCCAGTCTATTTTAAATCCTTCTTTCATTAAATAGCAGTGACTGATACCAACTGATGCCATGCTTTTCTCCAAATCTTTGTCATCATTTTTGCCTGGAATAACTGAGGATGATTCCTGATGTTCCGTGTGGATGATGCTGGCCTTCCCCCTGGTTCTCTCTTAGCCATTTGTTAGCCAAATCCTCCCATCTTCCTGCTGGCCCCTCCTCTCCCCTCACTCCACGGGCCGTCCCATCTCTGCCTGTGCCCCACGGTGGGTCGGATGTGCTCAAAGGTGGAAGAGGGTTTTGCTGGCAGCCTCTGGTCAGAGTTACATTTTATTATTTAATTAATTAATTAATTAATTAATGTTTTTTTTTTCTTTCTTTTGAGAGACAGAGACAGTGAGAGCAGGGGAAGGTCAGAGAGAGAGGGAGATACAGAATCTGAAGCAGGCTCCGGGCTCTGAGCTAGCTGTCAGCACAGAGTCTGACATGGGGCTCGAACCCACGAACTGTGAGATCATGACCTGAGCTGAAGCTGGATGCTCAACCGACTGAGCCACCCAGGGGCCCCTATTTTATTTTTTTTTAAGTTTCTTTCTTTAGTTTGAGAGGAGGGTGTGGGGGGGAGGGGCAGAGGGAGTCTCCCAAGTGGAGCCCCATGCTTAACTGACTGAGCCACCCAGGTGCCCTGGAGTTAACATTTTAACTGTATCTAGACTTTGATAAGAAGCTGCAGGATTAAAAGTGTGAGTTTTAAGTTTTTGTCTATATGGCTATTGGACTCTATGGAATTTTCTATGAACCATGAACAAATATTTCCAGTGGAAGGAAACTTAAAAAAGAAATAGTTCCCAGCTGGTCACAGTAAGGGGAAAAAAGTCATTCTCTGTGATGAGAGCACCCCTAGTGAGTTACAGTTGAGTCTGACTGGCTCTAGAAAACCTGAAAGGGCCTGCTGGCCACTGAGTTAGAGGGGTCTCTCTGTTCCAGGACCTCAGCCTCTCTCAGCTTCTAGCGAGGCTTCAGGCCAAGTATTATTCCCGAGGCCGTATATATAAATGGTGAGAACTCTTTTGGAAGGTTGCCTCTAATAAGCTTCTGGGGTTAGCCCCAGTGTGTACTGAAAGAAAAAAAAAGTTTATTAATTTTGAGAGAGACAGTGGGAGAGGGTCAGAGAGAGAGAGAGAGAGAGAGAGAGAGAAAACCCAAGCAGGCTCTGCACTGTCAGCACAGAGCCTGATGTGGGGCTTGATCTCATGAACCGTGAGATCATGACCTGAACTGAAATCAAGAGTCAGATGCTTAACTGACTGACTGAGCCACGCAGGTGGCCGGCCCTCTGCCTCATCTATACTTTTAAATATTCCTAGAAAACACTTGCTGCAAAGCAAAGAAAAAAAAAAGAAAAAGAAAAAAGAAAAAAAGATTTTATTGGTGTATTTTCAGGTGGTAGCTAGCAGACCTATGAGTGGAAAGGAATTAACCATTATCGAGCTATTATGACTATGACTCAGGAGTTTTTATATGTATGATTTTGTTTAATCTTTATCAAAAGATGATATATAGACAAGTGTTAAGGAATCTCATGGACATCCTTGAGTTCAAGGATGACTGGCAAAGGCAGCGTCGCTGAGTACCCTGGAAGAAGAGGGACTGGAATATTTGATGGAAAGCTAGTGGCCTTTGTCACAGGCCCTAAGTGCCGGACATTAGTATTCCCATTTCACAGGTAAGAATGTTGTAGGTTACCCAAGATAACTCAGCCAAGTAAGTGACTGAGGAAGGATTGGGAGCCAGGTACAGTGGGTCCTGGTATCCTGGCACGTCCCAAACTTCCTGGTTACAGCGCTGCAGTAGTGATATTTTCCATCGGTTGACCATTGTGCCTTTCACCGCATAACGGTACTAAGCTGTCAGTTTCATGATCCCACCAGTGCTGGGCAAGGGAACTGAGGATCTGGGTCCCTCTGTAACATGCTCAATTGGAACCAAGTAGGACTGTGACTCAGGCTGCTTCCTCAGACTCCACATCCTGTCTTTGGCCGTTCCTCTATAAAGCTTGCTATCCTGATTCTCTATGATATCTATGATAATAGCAGCTGGATGCAGGCTGGGGGAGGGCTGGGTCAACTAGGTTAGCTATCAACTTTCCTTGAGTACATCTTGCCCTTTATTAAGCACAACTTTGTTCTACTCCTGCTGTTTTAAAGCTCAATCCTCCCATCTATTCATATGGCTTTGATTGGAAGTCTAAATGGCAAACCAGGTCTTTCTAGTGAACAATAGTTACAGTATTACTTTCATCCACATATTCACAGGCATTATTCTGCAAGAAAAGAGGGGATGGGAGTTGTCCTCTTAAATTAATGTTTATTGACCACCTCGTGACAGGGGAACTCAGGATGTTGGGAGGTGGGGACATAAACCATAGGGTCCCTGGTCCTCCCTGGCTCGCAGGTGGGTTGGGGAGATGGGACATGGCTACGTCATGAGATAAATGACAACCCAGGGTGGAGTTTGGTGTGAGCCATAGGACCAGCACCAGTAAAGGCTGGGAGATGGTTTTTGAGCCCTCACTAACGTGGCAGCCTCAGCCTTAGGCGATATTCTAGGTTACCACATTAGTCCTATAGGAATTCAATGGTGGGAGTGATTCCTGGGGACCGGAGTGGTCAGGATGACTTCAGAGAGGAGGGAAAGCATGAGCTGGGTTGAATTTCGTGGTGATATTTTCCAATAGTAATATTTTTCAAAGCTGGATGAGCTGAGACTCGAGTACAATTTCTCACTGGCCAGTTGCTCCAAGTAGTAATAGCTTTTATGCCATTCAGAATGGAATTTTTCTGAGCCTGTGAAGGTGTGTGAGGTGTGCCCAGGAGGTCAGGCTTCTTTTGTTGCCTTCTACCCATTGCTGTAACTGAACACACTTCTTCTCTTGGTTAGTTCTTCCAAGCCTCCTGAAGTTCTAGAAACAACTCAATGAGCAGTCCCCTGTGTGGTCATTAGGCAGGGGGTGGGGGGAAGGTGTTTTAAGTCCTCTTCCACATGGTTGGTTGGATTTGGGGGGCAAGGAGACAGTGGGATCTCATTGAAATACAGAGAGAGAGAATGATTCTAGGGAAGAGTTCCTATCACAAGAGTCCCTTTTCTAAGCAGCAGTTTTTGCTGCTTAACAGAATTCAGTTGGGGTTCATGCAGGAGGCTCTCAGGTTAACAGTCTTCTCCAGGAGTTAGGAAATAATAGCAAACATAGCTAACATTTACTGAAGGTCAACTATAAGCTTAAACCCTCCATAAGGAACACTTGATTTAATTTTTACAATGATTGGGCCCATTTTACAGATGAGCAAAGTGAGGTTTAGAGAGGTTCAGTAATTACAGGGCTACATGGATTGGAGCCCTTTACATTAAATATACTTTTTAATATAACAGTTTCATTAAGATATAACTCATATACCTTACAATTCACCCACTTAAAGTGTGTAACTCAATGGATTTTTAGTTTATTTAAATGTGTAACCATCACTGCAATCAATTTTAGACCATTTTCATCTCTTGAAAAAGAAACCCAGTACCACCTGGCAGTCATGCCCTATCTTTCCCAACCCATCTCTCCTGCTGGGCAACTGGTCTACTTTCTGCCTCTCTAGATTTGCTTATTTAATATGAAAGGATGCATACACCATGTAGTTCTTTTGTGACTGGCTTCTATCACACAGAATAATATATTCTTGGTTTGTCCAGATTTTTGTGTGTATCAGTACTTCATTCCTTTATATAGCTGAATAATGTTCCATTGTATGGATATGCCACATTTTATTTATTGATTCATTGATAGACACTTAGGTTGGTTCCACTTTTGGTTCTTAGGAGTAATGCTGCTATGAGTATTTATGAATAAGTTTTTGTGTGGGTGTATGTTTGCATTTCTCTTGGGTGTACACCTAAAGGAGAATTGCTTCATTATATGGTAACTCAAAGGAACTGATATGACTATTTGCCAAAGCAAATGTACCAATTTACATTTCTACCATCATGGAATCCTCAGCATTGACCACGAACAAGGCAACTTATACCTTAGCCACTTATTGGCACAAAAAAATATCCACACAACTTAGTAAAGCTCTAATAAAGCCCATTAGAAACCAGAGAGTTTTCTTGATGAGAAATCTTAAAGCTGAAGTTGGGTGGTTTTTGATTTGAAGTTATCCATTGAGACCAAGTCCCCAAGAGGTAAATGGCGAGAACCGCCATATTTGTATTTCCCTCTATTCCCTGAGGCATTAGGGGGATTTTCTGCTCCTTTCTAAGACTCAGTAGGTTCTAGCAGGACATTTGCAGGTACTGCAATGGCCTGGGATCGTCTGTTATTCTGAAAAGCCATTGACATTTGCTGAAAGACAGCACACAAAAGAAGACATGCCTAATATGTCAAGCTAGCCTTGGAAAGCTATCTGTCAAGCTAGCCTTGGAAAGTTAGGTGTTCTGGTATCAACTTCACTGCCATTTGATTGTAAGTGACACAAACTTGAAGGCCATTAAAAAAATGAAATAATAATAAAAAAAGAGAAACACAGAAAGCAGTTTTTTCCCCTCTCATAAAGATTTTTGAAAGGGTCCCAAAAGGTGATTTTCAGCGAGGTATACTGAGTGAGTCTTGAGGTTTGCTGTCTGGGAATGGAAGAGCGTTTGCTGAGTGCTTATTTTGAGTGCACTGGGCGTATATGAGGAGAACATAAGCCATGGTCTCTGCCCTCTGGGAATTTCCTTCCTGTGTTATTACAGAATAACTCAATGCTAAACTGTGACCGTAAATGCTAGAGGGGTGGAGAGAAGAGAGAGGTGGCATGTGCTGGAGTGGTGGCCAAGAAAGCCTACGCAGGATGTGGGAACGGCCTTAAAGCAGGCCAAACCAGGACTTCGTTAAACTGGAAGAAACAGCATGACTATTCCAGGTGCAGGCAGTGGTGCCAAGCTGACAAAAGCCAGAATGTACTTGGGGGCCAGTGGACAGATAAGCCTGCCTAAAGAAGGTACATATGAAGCTGGAGAAAAGTTAGCCCCAGCGCATCCTGGCAAGAGCACTGGGCAGTCAATCTGGCCATGGTTGCTGCTTTTGGTTCTGTTGCTTAACTAGTTTTTGTGTAGGCTCTGTGATTTAGCAGCTTGGGGCTTGTGTTTCTTCATCGATAGGCTATGAAAGCTGGACTAGTTCTGTTCTCAAACTGGGTTTCACATGGGGCACTTGGGTGGCTCAGTCCGTTAAGCATCTGACTTCAGCTCAGGTCATGATTCCACGGTCTGTGGGTTCGAGCCCCACATAGGGCTCTGTGCTGATAACTCAAGGCCTGGAGCCTGCTTCAGATTCTGTGTCTCCCTCTCTCTCTGCCCCTCCCCGTCTCATGCTCTGTCTTGCTCCATCTCTCAAAAATAAATAAAAGTTAAAAAAAAATTTAAAAAGCTATTGTTCAAAGTGGGTGTCACATTATAATCTCCTGGGTGTTTATTTAAAATACAGATTTCTGGATCCCAGCCCTGGAGATCATGTTTCCATAGGTATGTGCTCTTGGCTTCACATTAGAATCACTCAGGGAACTTTCAAATCTAGTGATGTCTTGGTTCCACCCCCAGAGATTCAAGTTCAGTGGGTCCTTGGGCACAGCTGGGAATGCCCAGATGATTCTAATGGAGAACAAGGCTGAGAGCCATGATCTCTGGTCAACTGAAGTCCTGAGGGCTGGCGAGAGACTCCACTGGAATGGAAGGGCTCTAACCCCTTTCAAGCTCTGAAGGACTTGGATTCCATGAAAAGAATGTTGGGTCGTGCAGTAGAGGGCCTTCCACGCTGGACTGAGGAATCACCGTACTTTGTTTTATAAGTAACAGGAGACATGTTTGAGCAGAGGAATCATTTAAGACCTCTCACCTGTGTACATTTCATTGCTTTGGAACGTGATAGCCACCATCGGGGAAAGAAAAGAAATGAGCAAACTGCCTCTTCAGTCACGGTTCTGGCTGGAAAGATGTGACTGTTGCCAATTCCATTGTGTGACAGGGTCTAGTGTCTCCATGTAGCACAGACACAGCCAAGGGGGATAAATGCCCCAGATATAGTCTGGGGCAGTGGAACCTGAAGCATGACCGTAACTAAAGTGCAGGCATCGTTATCCAAAAAACAGTCCCACTGGTGGACTGGAGACAGTGGTAGATAGGGGGGATTTTAAATTACATTTTAAATTATACTCCCTTTTCAGTTCTCCTTTTAATCCTCAGATGAACAAGACAAATCTCCGTTGACCAATAGTTTGACTCTAGGATCTCTCTGACACTTGTCCTTTGACAGAGAGAGAGGAAGCCCCAGGCTTAGAGCCCCAGGTAGGTGACATATCTTGCTAGAATTTAGCAAGAGTGTCCTTCCTTATCTAAATCCTTCTGGTCCCTGAATTTCACGGGGGTCAGACGGGAAGGGTTGGGTCCTTTTTTTCTAGGCATTGATACAATCTTCCATTTATAGCACTGACTCAGAGTTTGCCTCTTGAATAAATCTGAGTGAAAACAGGAGTTGATTTAAAGAGAATTGTTAATAATAGCACATATAGAAAGATGAGGCAGAAAAGAAATAAAATTGTGAAGGAGTATACAAATAAATGAAATACTTTGGGAAATACTGGTGGGATCTTTCCAGAACCTGGACTGGGAAGAGGGAACCCCCATCCAGGTTCTTGGGGCTGGAGGCTCTCCTTATACCTCTAGTTTGTTAACAGTCGAGGACTCCACTGGATAGTGTTTTAAAATTCTTGCCAAGTCTGAAACTCTATGTTCTCATGGCAATATTTCTAAAATACAGTCCCTTCTTCACGAGACTGATCACACCTGTTTATTCACCAGTGGTCATGGTGCCATTCTGTCTCGCACGAGGCGTGGACACCTTGTGGACAGCTCCCCCAGTTGAATCATGGCAGCACTCCGGTGGGATCGCCAGCCCCAGATTTCCTCAGATTTGCAAGGCAAGAATATTTTAAGGACTGTGGGCCCTGCAGGCTAAAACATTAAAAAAAAACTTTCAAGGGGTAAAAAAGAAACAAACAAAAAACAAAAAACAAAAAAACAACAAAAAAACCCCCAAAACAAAATGCACAAAATGAAACAAAATTAATAGAAACCACATCAAATCAAAAATCCTTAGAGTTAATGAGTAAATTTTCCCCCCAACTTTCAGTTTTTTGGGTGTGTGTGTTGTTTCTTTTCTTTTCCTAAAAATGTTTTGTTAGGGAACAGACAATGAATTCCATTTGAAATGTGTTGCCACTCTATGTTTCATTGGACTAATATGGAAAAATATCTTTTCAATCTCTCCCTTAGCCATCTCCCCCCCATAAAGCTAGTGCCAGCAGATATTCCATAGATCAGTTGAGAGGAATTTTGTGGTTCTCTAAGGATGCGGTTCTCAGATGATAGTGTATAGAAAAATCACCTGAGAGCTTACTGAACATGGAGGTCCTTGGGCCCCAGCCTTAGCAGTCGGATCGAGCAGGTTGTGGGAGGAGCCCAGGAACAAGGCTCTTGAACAAGTGTCCCAGGTCATTTTGATGTTGATGGTCTGTAGACCGCCCATCCAGAGGTCCCACACTAAGGGAAGGTATGTGATGCATGCAGTGATTTCTCTGTTACCTTATGGTCTCAAAGTCTCTAGCCAGGGCCATCCTAGCTCCCCTTCCTTCCCTCATTTTTACTTGGACTTCAAAAGAATATCAAGGTCAACCTGATGTGATCAATATCGCAACAACAGAGGAAGGATAATGTAAGGGTTTAAGGGTGTACGTTCGGGTAGTTCAAAGTCTGCCTTCAAATCCTTATTTTCTAGCTTTGTGATCTTGGGCAGGTTGCTAATTCTCCTGTCTCAATTTCCTCATCATTAAAATGAGGATCACAACAGGGTTAATTGAGTTAAGCCCCTGGTATGAGGCAAGCATGCAATGAAGGTTAGTCTTTATTAGTAGGGTTGTTACTTGGAAGAAAAACAAATGGGCAGGGTATGGGGGGTATCATGAAAATGGAGCTTGGATCCCAAGGGTTGCACGTGACCAGAGAGAAAGGCAGAGTTTCTTCAGATAAGTGATGTTAACGTGCAGCTTCTCACCTTTATCCCACGTGAACTTCTATGGCTTCCTGGGGCCCCGAGTGGCAGCAAAAATCAAATGTAGTGTGGGGATGGAGCAGGGGCGAGCTCTTGTGCAGGATTCCACATGGTGGGTGCCAGTTTGGCATTCACACCCCAAGATCAGTCAATATCACATTGCTCACAGCCAAGTGTCCCAACTACAGATCTGCCATGGCTGTGTCCTGGGTTGTTCCCGACAGAACATCCCCTGGGCAGCCTCCAGCACTCTGGGGGGTTTGCTAATGTGGTCTAGAAATGCTTTTATGAGGACTCAACGAATAAAAGGTAGTTTCTTCCAGAAAGCTAACGGGACTTTGTTAGCACGTTATTCAGGGCTCTGACACATACTCTCTGTTTTGTTTTGTCTTTAGGTGTTTACCAAAGTTTGTGCACAAATAGCGCAGACACAGGGTATGGGAAACAAATTCCCCTTACCCTTTTCCTGTGCGGAAGTACTGTACCTTGACTTTGGCAGAGAAACAAACCCAGCTCCCTAGGAGACTCAGGTGTGCCTGAATCTCAGGGAGTGAATTGAGTTTGTTTAAGCTCTTACCATGTTTTCTCTGAGTGGTAAATCCTGCTGATAAGGAAAACAGATAAATTTAAAGAGTAAAATGAAGGAGATTTCATATACAGAGGATGGAAAATTCAAGGTAGCCAGTGTAGCTGATGGTCCCTCTTGGCATTGGCGACTGAGAGGGGGGACACTGGCTGTCTAAACTGGCCTCCCCTCCCTTTTCTCCAACCACCATTTCTGGGACAGAATGAGGAGGAAGCGAGGAAACACAAGAACACAGCAAGGAGTTGTCTTTTTTGGTATAAACTGATTTTTATCACATGTAGAATTTCTTAATAAATTTTTTTTAAATTTATTTTTGAGAGGCAGAGAGAGACGGCACAAGCAAGGGAGGGACAGAGAGAGGGAGACACAGAATCTGAAACAGGCTCCAGGCTCTGAGCTAACTCAGCACACAGCCCAATGTGGGGCTTGAACCCACAAATTGCGAGATCATGACCTGAGCCAAAGCCGGAAGCTTAACCGACTGAGCCACCCAGGCGCCCCTAGAATTTCTTTCTTAATATTTTATTTATTTTTCAGGGTGGGTAGGGGCAGAGAGGGAGGGAGATGGAGTGTCCTCAGCAGGCTCTGCACTGACAGCAGATAGCCTGATGCGGGGCTTGAACCCACAAGCTGTGATATCATGACCTGAGTTGAGGGCTGATGCTTAACCGACCGAGCCACTCAGGCGCCCTCACACATTTGGAGTTTGTAAACTCACCTTCTAGTCTTGGAATCCAAGTGTATGAATATCTCCCAAATAGACAAATAATCTGACTACCGAAGTTGGATGTTATTTTAAACACCAATAATAATGACTTTTTTCCTGAAGGTGTGCCCTGTTGAAACATACATATAAAACCCAGAAAATCACCACCTTCCAAAGTCGGAGACACACCTTCCCACCTTGGCTGCTTTTCTTTCCAGCCGCCAGGATACACTCTTTTCCTGCAGCAGCTCCAGCCGTTTTTCCCTCCTGCCGTCAGCCAATATGAATCCAATAAGGGGCCTCCCTCTGCGTCGCCAAACAAACCCCAACTCCTGATGCAGAGGAAAGATGCGGAGCCCTGACCCCAGCCAATAATAACAATGTTATAACATGTTCTAGATTTGCCTCTTAGGCCCACGGCTTTGCTTTCCCCACCTGCCTTTAATTTTTCTCTTACCACAAGCCGATAGAGATATGCATCAAAGACTTATCAGATGAGTGCACTCAATAGAACTGAAATGCTCAGTCCATCTAATTTGGCAAATTCTAAATAGCTACCTTCAACTAAGTTCAAAGAATATCATTGTTCCTATGTTCTTTCTTTAAAAAGAGAAAAAAAAAAAAACGAAAAAAAACACCTCCTTTGGCTAACTGAATCAAGACAAGCCACTAAGAAAATGTAGCAAGATATTAAAAAAAATGAAAAATACAAGAAAATTGAAAGTTAACAGAACATTTTCAAGCAATAATTTGAGTTTTCACAAAAGCTTAGGGTTGGTCTGTGTTCTGATGTCACTGAAATATCCCTGATTTAAACATAGGTATTTTAATAACTAGTTAGGGAAAGAAAAACTTTGTTTCCCAGGCAAGCAGTGCTAGAAATATTTCTGTTGGATTCCTTTGATTACAATAGTTCTTTGTTAGCAGATTGTAACTTTGCCCAAGGGCTGTTGATAAGCTCCTAAAATCAAGAGGACCTGTCCTTCCCGTGAAGGGAAGTGTTCACCTTGAAGATGGATTGAACAGAAAAGAAAGGGCTAGTGCTTAAACTTTATTCTTATTTGTCTTTCTGCATCTCTTTGCCTGAGAACTCTGACAAAATCAACATTAGTGTGGAAATAATGAAACACCAAAGCATACTGAATGGAAAAGATGATTCACACTTGTTGCTTGGAAATCCTTCTGAAATTAGGAAATATCGTCTTTAGGTGTGTCCCTGATGCTCCGAGCAGAAGTTGGGCAATTATCAGATTCATTTGTGTAAAGTGGGTTATCAGGACAAAAAGATCCACTTTGGAAGACCTGAATTATTTAGCCTGATTTTATAATGATCAAATTAAACAAATCCTGGATCACTAATCCATTTGGAGGAGGCTAGCTAGCTAAGTGTCTTGGGTCTCACTTAGGAGTCCTTTCATTACCAAATGAACCAATGATTTTGAAATTCTATTATTCTTATTAGTAGTATTTTGTAATACTATTATTTTGTAACATTATTTTTGTAATACTAATTATTTTGTAATACTTTCTCCAGCTACAGAAATTCTAGGGTTCATAGTTGAGAAGGAATTTGAAAGATGATTCTATTTTCTCCCATTTTACAGTCAACAATAGAGATACTCAAGGTTGGGCAGGATTAGAACCCAGAACTATGAGTTCCCAGGCCAGGGGACTTTCTAACCTCTCCCATTGCCTTATTATTTGATGAGTGCAGACTTTGCCTGGGAGGAGCAAATGAGCTGAGATGGATTCTAACCTGATCTTATGCATCCTATTGTCCCTCTTCTGTGTGTCCCTTCTAATCCATGGATTATGGTGATGGAGGGGAAAGAACAGAGAGGAAAGATGAGACATGTAGAAAGAGAAGGATTAAGGAAGATTTGGACAGAAAGCTAGAGAAGGATTCCAGGGAAATGGCTAAGTCAGATGGGGTGGGTTCTACTCCGCCCCAAATGAGAGGAGGGCCCCAGCTCCCCTTCTCTCTTCCCCACCCTGTGCCAGTGCTACTTGCTAAGAATTTCTTCCACACTTCATCTCCATTTCCCCCTCCAATGGATGAGTGTTTTCATTCCTGTTATGCCTGAGAAAGTTCCAAAAATACACAGAGAAAGTCTGGTTAAATGGTATTTAGAATTGGCCCCAGCACAGAAACAGCTTTGAAAAGGGGCTCCTTTGCAGGGTCTGTTTGTTTGCCAGGACCCCGCATCACTGTGCAGGCTTGGGATTTGAAATATCTGAGTTTTATCCCAACCAGTCTCAAACATTTGAGTTTTTCTCATTGCCTAGGCCCATTTTAACGATCATACTGCAGTTGAGAGTCAAAGACTTTTAACTAAGGAGACAGAAGTTGAATCCTGGCTGGGCCCCTATGAAACCATGGGTAAATCCGTTAATCACTACAGGCCCTGGTTTTCTCATCTGTGGTGGGAATAATATCATATATCTCTTGGAGTTAATAAGGAATAAATAAGGTAATGTTAATAAGAGGATTCCCACGGTGTGAGACATGGAGTCAAAGCTCAGTAAGTGGCAATTGCCATCACTGTCACCATCACCATCATTACCGTCATCATCAAGTTGTAGTCATGTATCCAGGCTTGGCATGTATCTGTGCTTAATTAAATGTTAAGCTAATCAGAAACTTTCATAGAATAATCTGGAAGACTCTTTCAATATTCTTTATGAAGTTTAATTTCCCTTAGCTGCATATTTTCGAAGGATTTGGGCAGAAACAGTGTGTGTATAGAGACTGGAACTTCCCAAGTGGTCTCATCAGGGGTTTCTGGGAATGTTTACTTTGCCAAGCCTATGACAAGACCTGGAATTATACTGTTTTGGGTTTAAATCCTGGTGCTACCATGAACTAGGTGTGGACCTTGGCGAGGCACTTATCTTGGACTCTATTGAGAATGCCTTAGTGGGAGCTGATTCATCAGGTTACGAGCCCATCCGTGGGCTGGCTGAGGAGGTTGAGAGGGGAGCATAATCAGAAATCTTTAATGTGTATTGATGGCGTTGGTGTTAATAATAGGCACTCAAGGGATCCAAAGGCGGGAGAGGCACACAGCTGGGAGACTTTCCATAACCAGGATTCTTATAATTGCCCAGGATATGCAGGTTTGCAAGAAAGCCAGAGACAGTCAGGTCTTCTCATAGTTTCTGAAAGAGTGACAGATGGGACCCAAATACAGCCTGGACTCTGTGTTTGGGTCTGTAAGTCACCATGACATGGGACAAAGTCTTTCACTTTTCTGAGCCTCCGTTTTCTTCTGTGTAAAATGGGGCTAACCAGTTCCCTGCTTGCCCTGCAGTGTGTTTAAGACTCAAGGTCGTTGTACTTTGTAAAGTTGGGCTGCAGTTGAAACATGTTCATAATTTTTTCATACCAGAGATGACTGAGTAATCCGGATCTCACTTCCTCCTACTTCTCTTTTCAATACATTCTTCTTATCTCCACTTCCTTAAGAGGAGGTGTTGTGCTCCTTAGTGCAATATAATAACATATAAGAAAAGCAGTTGAAATGATGTGATATTTATAGGACTCATCAGCATGCAAAGGAAAAATAGCTCCTATTTTAATTATTTTAGGTAAATAATATTTAGGTAAATAATTATTTTACCTAATATTTTATTTACCTAATATTTAGGTAAATAAATGATGGAATTGAATTTGACATCTGCACTCAGAAGAGGGCTTTTCTTTTTGCTAGTAACCTTAAAACAAAAAACTTGACAAAATTACCAAATTTAATGGCTGTAGGACAGATTTGTGGTTAGGGAGGGCAGGCTGGTGAAGCCTTAGAATCGAAAAATCAAATGGAGAGATTAAAGCCTGGAAAATGCCTACAGAACCTATTCAGTTCTGCAAAGGAAATTTCCATATCAGAACAGCTCACTTGACCATATGCATTATAGCTCTGCCTACCCCTCGTTTTAACTTTTATTAGGTTATTCCATCTGGCTCCTGGTCACCATTAGAAAGTATTATATGTGAGGAATCTCTGCAGCCTGAGGTTTTAGTTCCCTCAGAATTTTGATATTCCCACTTATCTTTATTGGGCTGCTTGTAAAGAGATTGGAGTTCTTTAACCAAACCCTGTCTCGAAGTCCATATGGAGAGAAGATGATGGCTAAGCGATTAAGCTGTTAAAATGGAGAAAATGCAAGATCCATTAATGGTCAGAAGGAAGACATCAGGTGGTGCACTGCTTGTCGGGGCTACCTAATAGTGTGGGGGCTGTGTGTGCATGTGTGTGTGTGTGTGTGTGTGTGTGTGTATGCACATGTGTGCACAAATGCATCCACGATATTCACCTTGGGTAAAATTGTGATCGAAGCTAAGCTGTTTCTTCTTATGCCTCCCTCTACTTTTCTTGTGTTTCTTTTCCCTGCTTCTGCCTTCTGGCCCGATACTTTATTACTCGCTCCCTGTCTTCTTCAACCTTTCTCTTCAAACTCTGCAGTAGGTGCTTTGCTTTCCTACACATCAAGGGTCGTTGATCATTAACAACAGCATAGAGTGGTTTCATGGGGGGTGTGGGACCCCTTGCTTTGTCAAGTTCTTGCTTCAAAGAAACTCTTGGGCCAAAAAGGGTGGAAATGTTGACCGGGATATCAGGGGTGGAAGTCTAGTGCTTGGAAAAATCACTCCCCTCAAGGACCTGATGATGTTTTACCTGGAGGAGCTCTTGAGACAGATGGAAGTGAGAGCCGTTCTGGAGGTGGGCACAGAGATGAGGGGGGACTGGTGTAGGCTCAGGGCGATGCAGGGCACTAGCAGCAGAGGCCAACCCCAGGGAGAGGATTTCATCTGAGCTCTCAGGGGAAGGGCCCCAGGATGTGAAGGCGTGAGCTACAAGGCAGGCACTCTTGGAGTGAGTGTGAGTGACGGAGGGGACACACGAAGTCCCCTCCAACTCCAAGTACTAAGATTCATCCACACTCGCTCAACTGCTTCTCCAGCCAGTTTTCTAGTCAAAATCAGCCTGTAATTTTACTAGAAAAATGTATTTTTCCTCTGCTTTGTTGCATTGGGAAAGCAATCTCAGGGTTTTAACAAAGTTTAGCCAGGGACCCCCCCCAATCCCCCATTCTCTGCCAAATGTCGATTTTTGGTTCTTCATCACTCTTTTTGTTATGTATAAAGGGGTGGTTGGGTAGCTTGAATTTCTTAATTTAGACTTTCACAACTTCCTGGAGACTAAATGAATTTCTGCCTTGCAAATTGCAGTTCTCAAGTGCCAGGTCATTCGGATAACATGAGACACAGCAGAAAATGGCATCATTCTCGTTTTCAATAAACATCTTGGGTTCGTGTTCATTTGAGATATTAACATCGCTCAGAGTAAACATCAGGGTTTTATCCCCTCATCTAAATGGGCATTAGCTCAAGTTATGCCCCTTCTGTTTTGTCATGATTCATAAATCACTCGCCTGTAAAAATCAAAGGCTAAGAATATTTGGTTACCTGTGGCAATGATGGACTTTCTATCAATGACATTTGCCTTCCTGCCCTGGGTTCTTCTTAAGTACTGGAGCCTTTCTCCCTCCACCTTTGACCTAGACTTCCTGCCTGAGCATAAACATCTCTCCTTTATTCTGACAGATGCCTGTGGAAGAGCAGTGAAATGTTACGAGACTTAGGTTAGTTTGTGTTTATTTGGTTCCTCTGCAAAGTGGTCTGGCTCAGTATAATCAATGTTGTCCCTCTGCTCGGTTCTATGGGCTCCGAGTAATGATATGCAGATGCCAAACATGATGTGTTTGGGCACAGGATCGTTTAATTCTAGTCATGTTTGTGCCTCATGACTTGATGTCATTATGGGTTTCATCTCCAAGAAGCCAGCTCAGAGAAAAAAACCAGCCATGACTCAGCACACTGTAAATGCAAACATATCCTATAAAAGGCTGGAGCACTCACTTAGCTGTTGGTTCCAAGTTGGAGCACTTAAGAACTGAGCTAAATCATTGTGAGTTTTCTTTCCTTTATTTTTTGTTTCTTTTCTTAAATGACAGTTATGAGTCTGTCCCTCAATTGACACCAGTTGACATAGGGCATTTGGAAGGTTGGATTGTTTAAGGAGACTGTTTCGAAGGGTCTCGAGATTGGGAGTTTGGACTTAAGTTCAGTCTGTAAATATCTTGTTAACATTGTGATTATGGAATCTGATGGGTGGGAGGTCTACATGTTATGCCCTTGGTGACCCCCTGGCATTAAGTGTCATTACTATGAGCAAGAGTCTCCCCTTGACCTCAGATGCCCCAGATAATGTGGTAAAAGATACATAACATAAAACTTACCATTTTAACCATTTTTAACTGTACAGTTCTATGGCACTGGTACATTCTCATTGTTCTGCGACCATCACCGTTATCCATCTCTAGAGCTTTTTCATCTTTCCCAACAGAAACTCTGTACCCAATGAATGTTACCTCTTCATTCCCTCCTCCTGGAGGTCCTGGCAACTACTCTTCAGCTTTCTGTTTCTGGAAATTGGAATGCTCTAAGGGTGTCATATTCCTAGGGGACCAGGAACTCTTCTCTTTTACCCCCAGGTGATCATCTCTTCTCTCCCTGGAGCTGTCTGCTGCCAGTAGTGTAGTTTCCTTCTATGCATTTCCATTCTTACATTCCCCCTTAAAAAAAATCAAAGACTACACAGTATTGTAACTATTCTGTGATTTGTTCTTTCCATGTCACAACATGCCTTGGAAATCATTTAGGGTTGAATTCTTTTTTCTACTGCATCATAGTATTCCATATTACAGATATACCATAATTTATTTAATGTGCTCCTGAATTGCTGGACATTGAAATTTGCAGTATTTCACTATGGCCCACGATCAATAGCTCTATACAACTTGTAACATCCTCTTCTTGTACGCATGGGCAAGTATTTTTTTTTAAAGCTTGATTCCTAGAAGTGGAACGCTCAGTTAAAAGGCATGTGAACTTAAAATTTTGCTCGATGCTGCCAAATTGGTTTTCAAAAAGGCATCGCTAAGTTACACATTCCCTAAATGAATGATGATGTTGCATTTCCTGGCATCCATTCCAGCATTTGATATTGTTAGTCTTTTAAACTTCTGCCAACCTGACAAGAAAACCCTTAAAAGTTGCTATTCACGTTTATTTACTATTATGGGAGAAGAACCCAAAGAATGAATAGAAAAGAGCAGAGTGTCAGAGGGGGGAAAGGGAAGTGAAGTGGGAGGGAGCATGGTTCTGGAGGTGCTGGGACTCCCTTAGGAATGTGCAGGGCCTGGATGAAAGCCATGGAGAACAGATGTTCCCAAAGACATTTGGCTGGCTCACTTCTGCAGCATCTACAAGCCATATGGCCTCTTGCTGCATGGCCGGGGAGTGACCCAAGACTGTCTACCCCCCATGAGTTGGCCATGGTTGCATCTATTCATAGCAGAGGCCAACACATGCATGATCTCAGAAACACCAATTATTTTAGTGATTCCAGGGCTTCTCTCAAATGTGCTTTACCCACAATGCTCCCTCTTCCTTGGCTATTCTTTCCCTGACTCATCTGCCCAATCTGCTCATCCTGAAGTCCCTTTGAAATTCCCTTTTTTAGAAAGACCTTCCTGAATGTCTACCGGTCCAGTGCTTTTCCTCCAAAGTACTTGTAACATCTGTAGTTAAATGTTTTCCCAGTAATCATCACTGATTGTTGACAATTGTCAGGAAAGTTTGTGTCTTCTTCTAAAGTATAAGCTCACTGAATGTAAGAAACAAGGGCATCAGAGTCACCATGGTGGTCTTGTGGCTGGCAGAGTAGGCATTCATTAAATATTTGTTGGATGAATCAAGGAAAGCCAGGCACTTGAAATATAAGCATCACTCCTCTGGATTTGCAAATGAGAAAACTAAGGTCCAGAGAGGTCCAAACACTTACCTAGATTGTATGATCACCGTGTGCCAGGAAGATTCTCAGCCGTGTACTCAGAGCAGTGGCTGGTGCTTGTTTGAATCATTTCATCTCAAAGCAACCCTATCAGGTAGTTAGTATCTTTATCCCCATTTTATAGATGGAAGCATCAACATGCAAAACCTTTCCTGGGACTAAAACAAGACAATTTACTTGCATCATGGCTAGGGTTGGTTCCTAACAACTCTGCAAGGAAGGGAAGACCAGTCACCCTTCTGATACCTTCCCTTATAAAGGGGTTCCATACTCTGTACTTACTTGTCTTGGTTTACTTTCTTTGAGGACAGGTAGGTGATTGGCTAACTCTTCTCAAATAGACCAAATGAGCCAAGGTATTAATGATCTAATTATCTGACTGGGATCCTAATCATTTATTTTTAAATAGGTATTCATATAAGTATAAATATTTATAATTAACAGTGTTATATGGTTTTAGATATGCAATATAATAATTCAACAATTTATACACCTCTCAGTGCTCATTAAGAGAAGTGTACTTACAATCCCCATTATCTGTTTCACCCATCCTTCCAAACACCTCCCCTCTGGCAACCACCAGTTTGTTCTCTGTATCAAGAATCTGCTTTTTTATTTATCTCTATGTTTGTCTTGTTTCTTAAATTTCATATAAGAGTGAAATCATATTGTATTTGTTTTTCTTTGTGTGACTTATTTCACTTAGCATTATACCTTGTAGGTCCATCTATGTTATTGCAAAAGGCAAGATTTCATTCTTTTTATGGCTAATATTCTGCTGTATCTATCTATCTATCTATCTATCTATCTATCAATCATCTATCTATTTGTCTATCATCTATCCACCCACCCACACACCACATCTTCTTTATCTATCTATTCATCTGTTGTTGGACACTTGGGTTGCTTCCTTATCTTGGCTATTGTGAACAATGGTGCAATAAACATAAAAGTGTGTATATTTTTTCAAATTCATTTTCTTTGGGTAATTCTATTTTTAATTTTTTGAGGAGCCTTCATACTATTTTCCACAGTGGCTGCACCAGTTTGCATTCCCACTAACAGTACAGAAGGGTTCCTTTTTCTCTCCATCTTCACCAACATTTGTTATTTCTTATGTTTTTGATTTTAGCCATTCTGACAGGTGTAAAGTGATACCTCATTGTGGTTTTAATTTGCATTACTCTGGTGATTAGTGATGCCCAGCATTTAAAAGGAAGATTCCTGGGGGAAACAGCTTAACCAAAAGGAATGACTTGCCTATGATGGAAATTCCAGGTTCTGTTGCAGACCGGAGAAAGATTTTCAGCATTTTCTCACCCTTCGTAATGTCACATCAGAGAGGGGTCAGTCCTCAACTCTCCTCCGGGAAGAGTCTGGTCTTACATGTGGCTCTATTTGTATTGCTCCCTGTCTAAGCTAAGAATGCTCTTATAGGGGAGATTAAATTTCTTCATAGAGACAGATGAAGGGCCTGAGGACTTTTGCTTTCTCTCCCTGAGGTCTAGAAAGCATTTAAAAATCACATTTCCAGTCTTAAAATAGAGACAAAAATCTACTTTAATTTACTTAATTTCCTCTTTTATATCCCAGATTTTCCACCAAGAAAATCAGCCAGAACTTATTCCTGACTGCTTTGAACCAGCATGGGACAATGCAAAGAGCACAGAGTCTGAGATTCGCCTGGCTGGAGTTTGAGACCCGGCTTGGCTTCTTACTGTGTTAAGCTTTCCTATTTGAAATGTTCCCTTCTGTAAAATGGGAATAGTGTTTCCTACTTTGCTTGGTGATTGGGGGGATTTGAATAGTATCTGTAAAGCACCTAACAGAGAGTCTGGTAGATCTCAGGCAAACATGAAATAGTAATGACAATTTTTGGATTTTTTTTTTCCTAGACAATTTTTGGATTTAAGGGGATTTACAAAGTCAAGTTTTCATGAAATCTCCTAAATTCTGCCCTTATTAAAGTTATTAGGTTTTGCAAGCCTTTTAGAAGCACTGGTGCCTTCCAAATGCTTTATTTCTACTACTTCTTAATTCAGTTTATATTAAAACATAATGAAGAAATGTGTGCTTTATCTAATAGTCACGTTAGCCCTGGAGAATGGTTTTTAAAATTAGTATACATCTTTCAGTTATTTATGTATCTTAAAATCCTTACCTGTATTTTCTCTCTTTAGCTACCCATAAAACCATTAAGAATTTATTGAGACTCATTTTCCTGGGACTGTAATCAGGCTCCATCTCTGAAAGCATGACAATTGCCTTTTAAACGTTTAATGATGTAGGGCGATTTTTATTTCTAACATTAAGAGTTTCAAATGATATATGTGCAATGAATGTAAATAGCAATGACCAGTAAGTATCATATAGTTTGAAAAATTTCAGTGGCTGTTTACACCCAGGCCAAAGTAGATTAGAGATTGAATAGAATGGGAACAGGGACTATGGTTCAGTAAGAGAATTTAGCCTGCAAAGACATTGATTTGACACTTAGCTATATTATTTATTTTTGTGGATTTAGCACACATTGGGTGCTGAACAGGTATTGATTGTATGGATAAAGATCATTTTCATATCTCCAAGTCATGTTGACCTGTGTGGTTATTGTAAATCTTAAGCCCTTTAATCAACTTTTCATTCATTCTAAATTCTTTTATTGAGTGTTTACTAATGCCAAGTACTGAGTTTAGGGATAAACTGATGAGCAAAACCAGACACAATCTTTCCTTGCTCTTTTGGAGCTTATGTGCTTAGGAGGGTTAGGTATGTGGATAAGAATAAAATCACAACTGCTAAGAGACTGGAGCAGTTCAAAAAGGGAGGAAACCAGGGTAGCTGGAGGTGGAAGTAAGGGACTAGTTAGGGGCCTGAGAAGGCTCTGGAAGGGTAAGCAGAGGACAAGCCAATCAAAACCATTGTTAAGACAGAACCGAGTTCTCCCAAATTCAAATTTGAAGCTCTAACCCCATGTGACTGTGCAGATATGGCCTTTCAGGAAATTAACTTTTAATGAGGCACAAAGGCACACTGTATACGGATGTGGGAACAGGGAAGGGAAGAATTTGTGGCCAGTTTTACAATCAACCTTCCCCCTCCAATTTCAGTCTTTTGGTGTACAATGCTTATAACATTTGCCATGCTTATGGACTATCCTTATTAGTTTTCTTCAAATCAACTTTCACTTAAAAAGTACCCATTTTAGCCTCCATCTAACCAATCTTGTCTTTGAAATCACAGACTCAATGTGTTAGTTATTGTTGCGGGTTAAAACGCATCCCTCCAAAATCCATATGTTAAAGTCCTAAGTCCCAGTAAATCAGAATGTGATCTTTTCTGGAAACAGGGTCATTGCAGATGTAATTAGTTAAGATGAGGTCATACCAGAGTAGGGTGGGCCTCTAATCCAATATAACCGGTGTCTTATAAGAAGATGGCCATGTGAAGACAGAGGCTCCAGGAACACAGTGTGATGACAAAGGCAGCTGCAAGCCAAGGAATGCCAAAGATTGTCAGCAAATACGAGAAGCCAGGAAGAAAAAGCAAAAGCTTCCCTACAGGTTTCAGAGGGAGCGTGGCCCTGCGACACAATTTCAAATTTCTAGTATCTAGAACTGTGAGATAATAAATCTTCATTGCTTTAAGCCAACCAGTTTGCAGTATTTTGCTTTGGCAGCCCTAGGGAATAAATAATTACATAAAAAAATATATGTATTAGCTTGAAGCATATGAAGTTGTCACCATTGTATTTTTAGGTTCAAAAGTAATCGACTAACAGCAATTTCATATTAAAAATAAGTATCTGGCTGTTGAACATGTTTGTGGACTACATAAAATGATCTTATAGGTGGTCATTGGCATATCATTTCACTTTTGAAGACAGTGATTTAAAGGGTTCTATTAACAAAATAAGGCATTTGCACTTCAGTGGGAAGGTCTGGCTCAAGATGATGCTTTTTCTCCACAGCACAGTCTTTCCTTGTTTTACATACTTGAGGAAGCATTAGAATGAAAAGCCGTATAATTAATTTGCAAATTCTCTGAACCTAAAACCAGAAGAAACTCAAATTTTCTTAGTACTGAGCCTGATTTTTCAAAAACAAAAACAAAAACAAAAGCATGTGAATGAGTCTCCAACCTTGAGATATGAGTAAAATCAAGAAGTAGATTTTCTAGAATAGACAAACTGGCTTCGAAATAAGATGGGTGAATTGACTGAAGTTTCCTTCATCAAGACAGTCCATATTAACTTGTAACGATTTCAGTAGAATTCAATTTCAGTCACTTGTGCCTGGAAATAATAATAAAAAGGGAATGAAATCTAAAATTTTGGAATCTTGCAAATGCTAGCTAATTAAAAGACTTTATCTGTCATGATTATTTTGAGCACCTGATCATTTCCATCAATCACCCAAGCAACCCTGATAAGCCAATCCTTTTTTTAATCGATGTTGAGCCACTGAAAAGTTGCCATAGATACCAAATTCTACAGCCATCACAACAGAAAGTCAGGTTGGAATTGGGAGTGACAGGTGTATTCATCACATAGTTAACAAGCCTTTGAAGGGAAAGAGAGAGTTTGTCAGAGTCCTTAGGCTGGGTATAAAAGATTGCAAAGAACACTCAAACAATTCCCAAAGAGCACTTCAAAAGCAGGGGGAAAGATCCGTTTTTCATTAGAAATGCAGAAAGATGTTTGCTTGAAATTCAAGCTCTAAGTAACAAGTTCCTTGAAGTTTTGCTTGGCTGTCATTTACCAGAGGTCACCAGTAAGTTATCTTAAGAGCACAGTTTCTGTTTTTCCCCTCTTCTTTCTGCATCAGAATAGGGATGGTTGAGAGCATAGTGCAAGGGTTACTGCAGTCCTGGCTGCAGTTTCTAAATGTGGAAATTTGAATGTCTATGCATTTTTGTAGATGTGTATATATATTTACCAGCTGTCAATATAGTCAGGAAAAAAAAGTGTAGTGCCACGAAAGAAATATCTTTTGAGAGTCATTGTGCATATAAACCAGTATCTATTACTAGTAAAAATACTGGATGTTCAGAACTTCAGAGAGTTGGTGAAAAAACGAGAGGGTTTCCAGTGAAAGAAATGAATTTATCCTGAACATATATCACGCACCTTGCAGTCCTGTGCTGAGGCTGACACAAACCTAGTTTCACCTCTTGATGAGCTGGTCTGCCTCCTACATGGCAGCCGTTGGACTGTGTGGAAACACAGTGATGACCTAGGTCCTCAAGAATGAGCACTGGAAAGGGAGTCAGGGGAACAGAGTCCTGGACCTTGCTCTGCTATTTACTCAGTGTGAATCCAAGTTTCTCCAGGACTGTGTGACCCAGGAGGGACAAAGTGTTGGTCTCCACCGTCAGAAGTTTCATCCGGTTCTAACCTTCTTTGAGTCTTGAGGGTTATTTGCATCTATACTGTCCAGTGAGCTGAGGCTTGTGGGCACCCATGTCTGACTTGTCCACCCTGCCTCATTGTTGGCTGTCATCTGCTTCTTAATGCATGTCACAGGGGCCTGGTAGTACTGCCTTGGTTGTGTGCTCCTAAAATGCTGGGTTTAGACTCTTATCACCTAACCAAATGAAATAGTTTGATAAATAAATAAAAGGAGTTTTGAGGAAGTTCCTGAAGGCTCAGAGCCAAGGATGATGGGAACTTTAGTGTGCGTGTAACTACGCAGGAAGTGATTTTGCTCATCTGTAAGGAAGGTGGTTTCCTGGGCAGCAGAATCTTGGTTTCAAAGCCCCACTTGTCCAAGCATTCTGTATCTCCTTTACAGTGCCTGGAAGGGGTTGCTTCCTCATGACAACCACATGTCAGTAGAGAAGAATCCGTAATAGAGACTATGCAATTTATCACACAGGTCGTTACATGATCTATTTTTGGTTACATTAGCTATGAAACCTATCTATCTATCTATCTATCTATCTATCTATCTATCTATCTACCTACCTATGAAAAATAATAATCCAGTGTGGGTCTGGTATTAGATACCCCTGATTTCCTCCCTTCTTTTTTCCTACATCTCAGTTCATGGCTATGATTATAACTGGTCCAGGATGGCCTCTTTCTTCTTTGCTTGCTTTTACAAATGTGGTTCCTTTTATTCCAGCACCTCAATGCCTTGCCTTCCTCAACATTGCCAATGATTTTAATGCTATGCGAAATGTATTAATGCCTTGCCATGCCTGTATTCCTAACATATGTCAATGGAATTTTGTTACAGATCTCATTTCATTTCTTGTGCCTTTTTTACCAAGCACTATACTTTTCAGATCCATCCTTATCACTATGTGTCCTCATTTCTTTGTTTACATATTCATTCAAGAAGATATTCATTGAAAACATACAATGTGCCAGGGGCTGTCATTGGCTAGAAGATATACAGTGATGAAGTCTGCAAACAAGATCTTTGCTTTTTTAGAACCTACATTCTACTGGGAGGCAATAGACAATAGACTAGTAAATACATAAACAAGACAGTTTTGGGAAGTGATCCGTGCTGTTAAAAGGGAATAGGAGTATCTGGAGGTTAACTGTACAAATGGGGTTGGTCAAAGTCATTCTAAGGGGGTCAGATTTGAGTTGTGACCTGGCAGAAGAGCATTGCAGTGGAAGGGACAGCAGCGCGATGTTCGCAGAAGGCTTACCCGTTCAGAAGCAGGAACCCATCAAGTAACTGGTGATTCCCTCAGGCAGGTGTCACCAAGGGCTGTCGGATACACCTTAAGCTTCTTCAATCCTTTGTCTTTCTTCCCATGCCTCATTCTCTTCTCTGATCCAAGGCAGGGGTTTGAGTGGACAGAGGGTATCTGGCATGGGGCTGAGTTGGTGAGTTCCTAAAGTGCTCTTTGACAACAGTGAATCCTTCCTTCCTCCTTTCCCCCTCCTTTTCTCTACTTTCTTCTTCTCTCTCCACCTTCCCTCCATCTCTGCCTCCTTCCTTTTCTCCCTTTTTTCCCTCTCTCCCTCCCTTCTCAGTGTGCATTTACTGAAGACCTAAAGCATGCCCGCCACAGTGCTAAGCATTTTGGGGAGGGGGGATTGGTAAGCATCACTTTTACACTCATGGAGCTTGGATTCTAAACATTTCCCCATTTTTGTTACATCTTGGGATGTTCTATTTCCTCCCCATCCTCTCCAAAAAGCGTAATGGAAATGAGAGAAATACACACTCTCTTCTTCTCCATGGTTTCCAATAGAGAAACACATACCCCACCACCACCTTCTCCTTTTCTGGTCACTGCTCATGGTTTGCAACCTGTTCAATGCTAATCAGAAAGATTTTAAGTTTTTTGTTTCTTTGTTTTTTGCTAGGATGGTCAGGTATAAATTAATAAAATTGTATTTGCTTAAAAACAAAATTGAAAATATGGCTGTGTTTCAAAACATTAAGATATGCCAATCATGGTTCCAGTAAACAAAAGTGTAATGTAAGTTGGAAGAAATATGTGTCTTGTTGGCACAGAGGACTGTAACCCAATTAATAGAAACAGCGCCTTCTTCAACAACAGGCTGGGTTTAAATGTTCATTTGTAAGAGGCTTGTTTAGAAGGCTGTGTACTTTCTCATGGACATGGGGTTTTGGTGGAGCTATGTCTCTAACCTTAAGTGCAAAACACTGGTTAACACATACTATACTTGATAAGTTGTCCAAGTTGTCTAGTTGTGCTATAAAATCTGACCAACACTTAGCAGTGTCCAAGGACATTCTCCTCCTGCCATTTCCCCAGCCATTGCTCTGGCTGTCAGCCTGCTCTCTCCCATCTAATTACCCCAACAACTTCTGCCCTGGTCTGTTTCCTCTGTCCTTATCATCCCCCTCTTTCTCTTTTGGATGTTCACTATCCACCTTACAAGCATGAGGTTGTAACCCTCATGTAACCCTGTCCCCGCCCCCGCAACCCTCTACCAACTCAGCGGTGCTTCCACTACTTGCAGAATAAAGACCAAACTCGTAACCAGGAATCTGAGACCCACAGGGCCTCTCTCTCACTTACCTTTGTGCTCACTCTCCATGTTTCCCTCTGCAGCTCCCCAAATACACCTCACTTCATCAGGCCTTTGTCTCTTCACTTATGTTGTTTTTTCTGGTTGGAATGTCCTTCCTCTCTTTGTACTTGTAAAATTTCTTCTACTTTGTCAGGATTTAGATCAGGAGTTCTCTTTTCTCTGATCACTCTCTCCCCATTCTCCAGAGTTATCTGTCCCTCTTCTATAAGGTAATATCACATTGTTTTGTAATTACTTGTTAACACAGTTCTTCCACGGGACATGGAGCTCCTTGAGGTCAGGTACTATGTCTTGTTCATTTGTATCCCTAGGACGTAGCACAGCAAAGGTAGTCAATAAATATTTGTAGAGAAGAATGTGTCCATAGCTATGAAGCTGGGATAGGAAGAGGGGTAGATACGGGGCTCCCCATATTCATTTCAGGAGTGAAGGATCTGAGGTTGCCTCTGGAATGAGGATTCTGGTGATGACTTCGAATGGGCTGGGCTCTGAGTGGTCAGTCATGTATGTGTAGTTCTTGTATGCTGCACCATAGGATTTATGTAGGGGAGTTAAGTAAAATGAGCTTGGAATGGCAGGTTAAGGTCTTGAATGCCAAGCTAAGGTATTTTTCTACTTTCTCTGTAATAGGGAATGCCAAGTGGTATTTGAACTTGGAAATGACATAATCCAAGGCACTTGGGAATGATGCAATCCAGAAGGTGTTCTCGAACACTAACTGGCTCATTGTGGCTGGGCTGATGTGGGAGAGAGAGCAACCAGAGAGACCAGTGTAAGAATGACTGGAGTGGACTGGGTATGAGCTAATTGGAATCTGAGGTGTAGAAATATCAGTTGAGATGGAAGACAAGTCCATGAAAAGTATGTAGTACTTTGGGTATGTATGGAAGTACATTGGGTGTGTAGTATTATTGGGCTATATTTCATATTAACTCTGTAAAAACAACATACCTTGAAATATTTTTCTATCAGAGGCCCATGACCTTGGACTGCTTTAGAGCTCCCCCAGGGTTAGTCTGGGACTGCAGCCTCCCCAAAGCCAAGAAGAGTGAGGAGTGAGGAGGACTTAGTTGAAGTTTGTACCAGAGAATATCATGAACCCCCCCCCCCCCCCGAGGGTGAGTGGCTTTTTCTCCTGCTTTGGAATGGAGATTTGTTTTTTCTGTTGCAACTAATAAGAATTTCATGATCAACAGAACTTCTTCACTCAAATTCCTATCTCGTTGGGCTAGAAGACAACAACTTCAATTAAGCTTGAGTTATGGGCTTCATTTGCCCAAATGTGGATGGTGTAAGCTAGTGCCATCTCCACAGGAGACCCTGATGTCATCCTTCCTCGGATTGGGTGGTTCTCCACCCTGAGGACTCCTGAACTTTGGTTACATATTAACATCAAATCTATAACCAAAGGCAAAGTAGAGGCAACCTGAAATCAGGGACTTTGAGAGGTTTTCTTTACCTTTTAAATACATTTGACTTGATTACTGATGTATAAATTGACACCAACAGTCAACAACAACAAAAAAAGACAAAGATGTTCGGAAGAAGTTAAATATTGGCTTATCTTAGAACTGAGGTGTAATTGGGCACTTGGCTGCCTTGGCTCCCATCCTCTCTATGCATCTTGTACTATGGTGGTACCTGCTTCATGCAGGTGTGCCTTGATAGTGTCTTCCCTAGCAACGCAGTGTTTTTCTCAGTCGTTTCTCTGGAGCTTCTCTGATTCTGGGGAACCTGGGGGAATGTGGGGGAACTTCAGGATCACACCTGGCACCAACACAGCTTGCCTTTAATTGCAAGCAAGTAGCCATCTGCTATAGTCTGAATGTTTGTGCCCCTCCTTCATATGTTGAAAAACTAATCCCCAAAGTGATGATGTTAAGAGGTGGGGCCTTGGGAGATGAATAGGTCACGGGGGTCAAGACCTCATGCGTGGAATTAGTGCCCTTATAAAAGAGGCCCCGGACAGATCCCTCATCCCTTTGGCCATGTGAGGACACAATGAGAAGACAGCTGTCTATGACCCAGGAAATGAGCTTTCAGCAGACACCAAACCCGCCAGCACTTTAACTTTGGTCTTCCCAGCTTCTGTAACTGTGGGAAATAAATTCCTGTTGATCATAAACCACACAATTAATGATATTCTGTTCTAGTAGTCAAAATGCGCTAATACATTGTATAGTGGGGAGATCCTTGCCAGTGGGGGACAGGAGCTAATGGACAAGTACTGTCCTCTTCTGTCCCTCGGGTAGACAACTGTGAGGCCTGTTTTATATGGAGTGAGCCCTGGTGTCCACAGTGAGGCCCAGCCCAAAGACATGTCCTTGTAGTTACTTTCCTTCCTTCCCAGTTTTATTCTTCAATCCCTTTTTCCTGGGATCACTTCTGAAAAGAAATGACCAGTACAGGAGCTAACTCTTCTTTGTGGGGGGTGGACAAGCAGGTTAGCACCAGGACTGGGGTTTATTTCTCTTAGGAAGGATTATTAGAGGTGGGAGAGGGGGAGGAAGACAGCATTAGGATGGGGTGTACCACACCTTTGTGCCTGTCATTGGCTTAACCATGTTTGTGAATGTGTCTTCATGATGTGTGCAGAAGAACCGAGCAGGAAAATGTGCTTTCCACGTGTTTGTGGACAAAGCAGTTTAAGCAAGCTGAAACATCGCTCCCACTGCAGCCCTTACTAGATAGTAATCATGTCAGCGTGCTTGGCTAGTGACAAGAGTCAGTGATGAGGGCGGGACATGGAAAGGCTGTTGAGCTTTTGGTCTTCAGCTCAAAGAAGCTATTTATAAGTCTAATTGGTGATTTTGATGTTTGTTCTCACTGAGCAATTATCATGTTACACTATATTAAATCTCTCCTCAGTAATGAATGCATCTAAATTTTAAAAATTTGGGTTTTCTGGTCCATATTTTATTTTCATAGTTCTCCTCTCCCTTTCCCCTTTGTTACTTTCTTTACTCTCTTCTTTCTCCTTCCTCTTCTGGTTAGGGGCTCAGTGCCTTAGGTATCTTTGAGTCTCTGAGAGAGTCAGCACCTGAACCCATATCAGAGAGTTATGATATCTGGTGGTACCTGGTACAATCCCCAATCCCCACCTATTCTACCACATCATTGGCATGTCCCCTTTATGTGCTGCCACTCTCTCCTGGCTTCTTTGTCCTGAGTGTCTTCTACCTTCCACCCCCAGCCTCAACCACCTCCAATCTCTAGTGATAGAGATAAGACAGATCTAAAAATCTTCGTGCTTCCAACTACCATCCAAAATACCTCTTTGCTTCTCACTTCTTCATCATGGGTTCTTGGTTGCCTGCTGATTATCTCTGCTTATGAGGAAATTTCCCAAACAGTTCCAAGCAGAAGGTGAAAAGGAATATGAATCCACATATGCTAGAGTTAAGATATAATCTTTGTGAACAAGCCTTGGGAGAAGTCTGACTCCTATTTACACTAGACTGACACTTTTAACAGCTACCCCCAGGACCCACCCACCCCATGGGGGATCAGCACCCACCACCTGGAGGGGTGGTTACCCTCACTGGCTCAGAGAAAGACTCTGGTTATGACCCCCCACCCTCTGTTCCAAACCCCAGGTCCATCCTGCCTGCCACCATGTGCCTGGAATCCCCTCCCAGGTTTAGCTCCTTGGGATAATGACTTCGTCACTGAGCATGATATTCTCCTGGCAGAGATGTTGCTTCTCAGAGGAGAATTCTCTGCTGGTGGCTGCTGCCCTTCCCTGGGGCTGTTTGCCAAATGGATAAAAAAGTACATGGAGGTAGGGTAGAGGGAAGAATTGAACGATGGATCAGCTTTGTAGCTGTCACTGCTATCTCCAGGGATACTCTTGAGTTACTCTTGAAGCCAAATCCTTTCTGCACGTGGCACTGAATTTGTTTTGACCTCAGTGGATGTGGGACTTGCTTAGATGGAACACATGTTCAGTCTTCTCTAGGAGAAAGAACCACATAGATGGAATGAGCTGAGCCTCGAGTGATTAGAAAGAAGCCACAAGTCCTTCTGGACTCTTCTTAATTATTAGCACTAAGGTTAATATAGGCCAAGGATGAAGATAGGGCTAATCATCCTTCATGGCCAGGCAGGTAAAGATTTCACAATTAAGAGGTCCCAGGCTTCCAATCAATCAACACCTCCTCATCCGCTGCCCAAGGTCCATGCATCCAGCACTACTGTTTCTTCCCATTCCTTCTAATTCTCAGGCCATTACTTTTGAATGCAAGATCTCTAGAATTCATCCTGCTCGTTGGCTCTGGTTGAAGACTTTCAACGATGCTCGGCATGGCAAGGGCAGGTAGAGATATCAATTCTCTTTGTCCTATTCTTTTATTAATTTCTTCAGGAATGTCTGATGTGTTTATGGATTTTTATTGGCTTCCTTTCTTTCTAATTATGCCCTTTGTTGGCTACTTACTTTCTTGGATGTATGACTTGCTTTTTAGAGGTCAACAGGCCCCATGGGGTTTACTCTTTTGACTCTACAGACTAACGAGTTCTTATTTAACATTTATAGCATTATGCAATGCTGTTCTCTGGAGGTGAACTTCTTTACTTTGTCTCACTCAAAGTGGAAAAGGCAGCCAGCAGAGGCCAATCCAAAGATTCTCTGCTGGTCCTTAGATACATCTGGGTCTTGAGTTTGAAAGTTAGCCCTGTCTTGGCCACAGTTGAGTGGTTTGGGAGAAGATCAAAGGTCAAGAAGATGAATTGTGTGAGAAATGCTTCCATCCTCATGAACCAAACGGACAGATTAGAACAGTATTTTGTGAAGTGTGTGCTCCAGACTATTGCTATCAGCATCACCTGGGAACATATTAGAAATGCAGTTTGGTCTGTGTCCCTCACTCTCCCCCAGATCAAGGGAGACTACTGAATACTGAAAACGAACCATGGACTGAAGGGGGAAGGGGAGGGAGCGTCCAACTCTTGTTTTGGCTCAGGTCATGATCTCATAATTTGTGAGTTCGAACACTTCCTAGGGATCTGTGCTGACGGTGCGGAGCTTGCTTGGGATTCTCTTTCTACCACTCCAGCCTTCGATCTCACGTGTGTGCTCTCTCTCTTTCTCAAAATAAATAAATAACATTAAAAGACAAGAGCTTACAAAATGCTCCCACTGTTGAATAACGTATTTCTTGTAAATCTGTGTTATCACAGTCTAAATAGGCATATGTTAATACCTTGTCATGATTTCTTCTTTTCCAGAAGTGCAAGGTTCTGGCTAGCAGACATGGGTTGGTGGGGCATTTCTCTGCTAGCTCTTGTGTGGCTCTTGGAAGCTGAGCATGCACTGTAGAGGCCTTGGATTAGGCATCCCCATCCAGCAAAACTAAGATGTTCCCCAAATCCTCTGGAAGGGTGCTTTGAAGTTCTCTGATAATGTCTTTGGAGTTAGTGTAAAATGGTCTTAGGAGTTACTTTGTAAAATTGGGCTCTACCTGGGAGAACATCACTATATTATTTGGCCCTTTTGGGCCCCTCTCGATGCTGTAATTTGGTATATGGACAGGGAAATAGGGAGAATTTAAAAATGTTTTTGTTTCTAAACTTGAAAATGGCTAGGTCATGAGCACATGTTCTGAAGGGTCTTCCCCTGAGGAAGTTTTCAAAATCAGAGGCTGTCAGCATATAAAGCGGCCTTGAGAGCATCCTTTCAAACTCCATCATTTTAGAGATCTGGCAACCAAGGCCCAAGGAGGGTTAATACTAGCCCCAAATCACACAGCATATTAGCGGCAGAATTAATACCAGAAACCAGATCTCTTAAGTCCCACTTGGGTGTCTCTGCCCTGCTAACATCATGCTGCCACTTATATTTTAATTTTTTTTTTTTTTGCCAACATGGGGCTCCTTCTATTTTTCTATCACCCCAAGGATTTCTCTTAAGGAAATGTCTGTTTTATTTTTAAGTGGCTTATAGAACTCATCAATTAGATCACTTGAGATCGTTCTGAGGATGCATTAAGTTGTTTTTATATATGCTGGAAAATGAGTCTTTAAAAGGATAATGCAGGGTAATGAGATGTTAAAAGTCATGGAAATGCGAGGCTCTGAGTCAGATCATAGAGATTCTGAAATAGGCTTTGGAATTTTCCAGAGTTTTTGGAGCTCTTTCGTTGTTTACGTTTTATTGGTTGTATAGTAATTGATGTGAAAAACCCAAATAGCCACGTTTTTCCATTTGGGCCCATGACTCAGAACACCAAAGATCTTTTTAGCGCATTTTAACCATTTACCACACCTTTAATGGGGGAAAAAAGGTTCAGAAATTCCTTTATTTACGTTTTCACATGGTTTATATTTTCTGGATTTCTTAGTGGCAGCTGTAAAAAGGGCTTCTCGTGTGATCATTTCATTCAGTAATTTGTCTAAACGGAGGCCTTTCCCCTTTTTTCGAGTGCCTGCCCAGCTGTCACTGTTGCCTGCGAAAGCGATTTTTCTCTATTATGTTGTCACTTTACACTCCCACAGGGTCCCATCGTGCAAGCCTTACATGCATGGAACTCACATTAAAGCCATTGGAAGCTTTAATATGTAAGAATGTGGGTTTGGGGCCCACAGAAAAAGCCTATTTTGAAACCTCAGGCTCTGGAGCCCCGATCCACACAGCAGTTAAAATGCTAGGACTCTACCTTACCTCCCTTCTCCCCGGATTGTTGACGCTCAGTTGGCTGAGATGGCGAATCATGGGAGGACTTGGGGGGCAGATATCACAGCCTCCAAAGGACTTTCTTGGGTTTTATATTCCAAGGCCTCTTCCCTCTGCCCTGACTCTGCCATTTGGAGTTGGTATTAAAAGCAGAGAAATGGGGATCCCAAGGGAAACGAAATGTATTATATCAGATATAGTGTGTTTTTGTTTTTTTCTGAGAGGAGAGGCTTTGCCTGGTCAGAAAATGGATTCGACAAATAGGAAGGGAAACGGAATTGTACTTAGAGAAGGAGAATATCTAGGGTGGGGAGAGGGAAAGCTGGTCAGCGTGGCAAAGGTCCAAGAGTTAAGTTTTACTTTTCTCTTTTGCGTTAGGTGGTTTGGTTCTACCTACTTGCACGTGAGATGGCTTTAGGGTGTGCGTTTAACTGACCTCCTGTGAACAAATCAGGATCAAGTGATTCTCAGGCCTGCAATGTTGCATTTTATCGTTCTGTCTGAGTTTTAACTTCTTTAAGAATCAAAAGCGCTACCTGCACCCGGAAGCCCTCTGGGAATACTCTGGGTCTCCCTATCTTGGCTTCTCTTGCTTCTCAGAGCATCTATGCCGGAAGAGTAGCTTTACCTGACCTACATTTAGTTGTAGATCTGGTGGCTGAGTGGCCGTGCAAGTGTCTGCTGACATGAATTATTATTGGGACAGGTGGGTGTTGGGCTCAAAGCGGAGACAAGGGATCTTCTTTTTGAAAGGGAGATCTCTGAGAGATGAGAAGACTGGCTATCTCTCTGCTTAGCCTGAGTGTAGGGCTAGAAGAGGTGGGTCCTAAAGATTCTGAGACTCTCAGTACCTCTCACGGTCATTTTAGGGCCCAGGTGACAGAGGGACACAGAATTGAGCTAAGTCTTCTTTCTCTTAACTGCTCACAAGTCTCCAGGTAGCCCAGGTGGGTACGAGTAGACCCCTGGAGAGGCTCTGAGCCCCACTGAGACTCTCTGAGGGTACTAGACCACAGGGGGCTGTGGAAAGAGAATCGTTTGGGAGCATGGGGGACAGTGAACAGGATCCAGCGTCCTCAAAATAACTGAGGGAGTTATTATTTAAAAATTTTTTAGAGTTTATTTATTTTGAAACAGAAAGAGAGAAAGAGAGAGAGCAAGTGGGCTAGGGGCAGAAAGAGAGGGAGAGAGAGTGTATCCCAAGCAGGTTCCTCACCGTCAGCACGGAGCCCCATGCCAGGCTTGAACCCATGAACCATGAGACTGTGATCTGAGCCGTAATCAAGATTCGGACATTTATCTAACTGTGCCCTCCAGATGCCCCTCAATGGAGGTTTTGAGGGAAGACATGTGTTCTTTCAGAACACATATGGGCTCAGAGTGAGGCTCAATGGACATTAATATTAACATGAATGTCGTATACACTCACAACTTCCTTTAGACAGAAGGCCATGGGAATGTGACTTCTTTAGAATGAAGAATAGACTTGGGTGTAGCCAGTGGGATGATGGGTATGGGGACGGGGGTCAGAAGACCCCTTTCTCCATGCACACATACTGTCTCTCACCCCTGATTCAGGCTGTTCCCCAAGGTCACTACTGGAAGGAGGCTGTGCTCTTATCCGTACACATTCCTGCATGCCTCTCACCACTCTGGATGCTAAGCACCTTCCCAGAGGGAAAATGCCTCTGTTGTTTTAAATATTTATCCAGGTTTCCAGAGCTATTGACCCTGAACTTCCTGCTCCTGAGGGATCTATACCAATTTGGTTTGTTTACATGCTGTTTTATTGTAGAGACGTTTTGCTGTAGATTGGTGACACCATGGGGCAGGTGCTACCAGGGCACTTAGGTACACACGCCTCATTTAGATGAGAACAAGATAATTTTTTGAGATCTCTTCCTATGGAAAAAAAGAAGAGTCATAGGGGAAAGAACATTGGTCTTGAAGTCAGAAAACCAAGTTGAATGGCTCTGCCATTTCTACCTGTATGTTTTGGTGTAAGTCATTCAAACTGAATGTCGCTTTCATACATCTACATTCCCAAATCTGTGTGAGGGTCAAGTGTTTTATGTACGTATAATATATAGTGAAATACACACTATATAGTATACATATATATTATGTATATGCATATAATACTTATGCATATATGTTAAAATCTTACATACACATAAATTTTGGAAGACTCTAAAGCACTGAAAATCATGTATATTTGGGAGCATTATTTTTGAGATAATGTGGTTCTCACAATCCCTGTTAGGTTTAGTTGTGCTGGAGCACATTTCCAGTGACGTTTGAATTTTAAACAAGAAGCACTGTGATATAATAGCTCAGTTGTTTTAAATGGACTGTCCCTTCTCCTCTTGGGGAAAATGAAAGTAGCAACGGAAAATCATCTCGTATGCACCTCTGTTTCCAACTTCGATTTACTATGTAGGCACAGGAACAAAGAAAGTTAAGTCGATCAGCTGTAAAGGGAACGGCGACCTTCATTCATTTTTACTCTCTCTTTTTTTGGTGACTGAGGAACAATAATAATAAATTCTCCTCTCTTGCCTATTTCAAGATAGAGTGATTTTAAGGGTGTTTTATGACTTTAACTTGTCTCAGTCCAGTCTGCTCCACTAGTGATGACGGAATAACCCTTGACGCCATTAGCATAAGTGAACGTTACTAACGGGGTCCTAATCAGCGCCGATTCTCCCTTTGGCATTACCTGTTAGAGGGTGCAGCCAGGTGCTCTCCCAGATGTGAAAGGGAGAGAGCCCTGCCTGCCCCCCTCCCCACCACCAGGCACACTAGTTCATGCCTGACTGAGAACCAGTCAAGTGTTCATTGAACCACGCACCTGCTGCATCTAATAAAATCTCTCCCTCCCCCAGTCCTGCTCTAGGAAAACAGACACAACCGTGGGGTGGGGGAGAGCCTATTTGCAGCCCAGAATGTGAAGGCTCTGGCAATTGTGTTTCTTGGTATCTCTCCCAGGGGAGCGCAAGTCCTGCAGCCCTGGGGTCAGTCCAGCATACGTGCTCAGTGGTTCTGTTCTCCTTTCCTACAGAGCGGGTCCTTGCCCTGTACAAATTAGGTCTTTCCCTCGCAGGAAGTGAGCTAGTGAATGAGTGTGTTTGCCAGCATGCTTGTGTGTGTTGGGTAGGGAGAGAAGGAAAGGAAATGAAGTCTCAAGATGCTAAATCACTGAGAGAGAAAAACTACCTTGGTGGTCCACAATTGGCTCTAGAGAGGACACCCCCTTGGGGTAGAAAGCAGCATCCAGGAGTAAGAAGACCTGAGGTTCCATTCTATTGGAGTGTCCCTTGGAAATACTTAATTAACCTTTTTAGGTCTCAGAGTCTTGAGCTGTAGAATGGAAAACAATGCATGTCCTAGGACCCGTTCAGGGTTGCAGCTTCCAATGATAGCTCGCCTTTGTGCAGAATTGCTTCAAAGTTTATAAAATGCACTTAAAAATAAGAAGGTAAGCTATGGGATCTCTCAAAGCATGGGCCACTTATTCCCTGAGTCAGAATTAACCATCAACCTCCTCTAATAAACTTATCAGCCGAAGGTAACCTGACAAGATACCCCATTCTGGGAATTTACCTTGGGTCCTGAGCCATCTAGAGCAGGTTACAGCAAGATCCCAGTTGTCCCCGGGGAACTTCCCCAAAGAGACTGTCTTTGAGTTTCCCTCCTTCCTAAGTTTTGGGGTTCCTTAAGTCTCTCTCTCTCGGTATTCTCTGAATAAATTCTCTTTCTGGCTTAGGTTATCCTCAAATCTCTTTGGATGGAACTTCCAAGATTTCTCAGAAAAGTTCTCCTTGGAGGACCTTGTGACTTGCCCTGCATGGGGTAAGTGTCCCCTGTGACCCAGGGTTTGGTTTTCCTCTGGGCTCCGTAGGAATGACGGCTCCCACTTTGAGCAAAAGAGAGGAAGACACTGTAGAGGTCTCTGGAGAAGTCCTTACCATCAGGGTGTAACCTTTCTGGGATGTTTAGAAAGTAGTCATGTAATGATGGGGTGACCTTGGAACTTCTTGGACAGACAAAGAAGCAGTTGAGTTTGAAGATTTTGGAACCAGTTTACCTGGCTTCCCATCCTGGCTCTGCTGCTTGCTAGTTATGTGCTGTGGAAGCCACTGTGTCTTGATTTCCCCACCTGTAAAATGGGCACAAGTTAATACCACCTCAGAGGCTGTTAGGAAGTTTAATGAGCTGGGATACATCATATGCTCAAGAATGGTGCTTGCCTACAGGAAGTGCTCAATAAGTGTGAGTGAACACTGTTCTTATCCTGGTGCTGCTAAGCCCTCTATTATCACCAAGGGAACAAACCCACTGGAGGAAACCTAAAGCTGCATTTACAGCAAAATAAAAGCATTTTTAAAAACCAAAGAATGGAAAGAAGGAACCATTGCTGTCTGGTGCCTAGGAAGATGTGCCAAGGACAGAGTTCTCTTTACTGGGGGAAAGATTTCCTTACAATGTTGCCTCCAGATTCACCTGTTCTATCCAATGGAGGAGAGGTTTCTGGTTGTGCTCTCCCCTGCCCCCCCCCCCCTGCTGTTAGGGAAACATCTCTAATGGAGGTAAGATGGCTAACCGCAGACATTGCATCATGGGAAATTTGCTCATCTGGGGTCCATAGAGCAAGCTTCAAGCATATGGGAGTCTTGTGTTTCTGAGAGAAATGGACTAACGCTCAGGACACCTTGGAGGGCATGGGGATTTATGACAGATGGCCTGTGTGCTCCACAACATCTATGTAAAACATGTCTACTTGCCCAACAATGACAAACTACTCACCTTGGCAAAACAGGCATGATATTCATTTGGAGGCTTGCGTCTAAGAAAGATAAATCCCGCTGTCATTGCACAAAGAGATAAGAAAGACCGATGACAGTTTTTCATTGATAAAAGATTCTGTCTGTATTTTAAAAGAATTTACTTTCTTCCTCTCTACTGATACCCACATGAGTTAAGACAGAGATACCCTATCTTTCATGTTTTTGTCAGAATGTGTTATTACTACGGGTGGCGGTGACTCAATTGCTTTGTTTAGTGATCTGACTTGAGTGCAGGGTCGCCTGTCCATGAGCGGCAGGGCCCAAAGGAAGTACAGCCTCCAGAATTAAGAAGGAAGACCGGAAGCATTTGATGCTGGAAGGGCAACTAACAAAGGTTAACCTGAAACGGGAGAGGTGAGCTGCTTGTGAGTCTTCCTGGAAATTAATCTTCCCTAAGAGAAGTTTAAAAAATTTGCTGCTGACTAGGGTATTTCTGAAAATCGTTCTGGGAAGACACGATTGCACCATCATTAATTTAAGATAAGCAGTAACTGAATTAATTGGCACATGATGTGATGATATAACAGAGTTGAAAGGAAAAGAAGGGGACAAGAGAGGGCTGTTTGTCAGCATCCTGTCTACAGAGAATGGACAAGGCGGGAAGTTACTTTCCTCTTGATCTGTCTAAAAGAGGGTGGGCAGGCACGGTCCTTACGGATACTCCTAAGCAGAGAAGCGTCTGATCTAAGGTTCATTTCCCAGGCAGACGTTTATAGTGGGGAAGAGAGCGAACTGGCCAGTTGACATGAATATTCATTCCAGTCTGCTTATCACTCTTACTTACTAATAGTAAGTCAATCCTCATAACAACCCAAAGAGGTAGGAACTTTTATTAACACCATTTTAAGGATTAGAAAGCAAAGGTCCTGGTATGTTAACTTATCTTGATAGCTTTCTTGGGGTAGAAGACTTGTCTCTGACAGATGAAACAGTGCAGCTCAGCACACAGCGGAGAAGAACGGGGCTCTGGGGTCAGAGTCTGCCACCCCTGACTTGCCGAGCTGGCCTTAAGAAGGCACTAAAGCAGGGGCACTGGGGTGGCTCACGCGGTTGTGTCCATCTCTGGGTTTGGGCTCAGGTTATGATCTCATGGTTTTGTGAGTTCAAGCCCCACATCAGGCTTTGCACCAGTAGCACAGAGCCTGCTTGGGATTCTCTCTCCTACTCTCTCTGCCCTTCTCCCCTCACATTGTCTCTGCCTCTCTCTAAATAAATAAATAAGCAAAAAAAAAAAAAAGATGGGGTGCCTGGGTGGCTCAGTCAGTTGAGGGTCTGACTTTGGCTCAGGTCATGATCTCTGGGTCTGTGAGTTTGAGCCCTGTATTGGGCTCTGTGCTGACAACTCAGAGCTTGGAGCCTGCTTTGGATTCTGTCTCCTTCTCTCTCTGCCCCTCCCCTGCTCAGGCTTTGTCTTTCCCAGTCTCAAAAATGAATAAAGGTTAATAAAAAATTAAATAAAAGGTACTGTGGCAAATTGCACTGTCTGGAAATATATAGCCTGCCCCATATGCTCTTCTAGAATCTTACCATTGTGAATCAAGGGGTAGCAGGGAGGTGTTCCCTCCTCTTGAAACTGGGCAAAACTTTAGGACTGCTTCTGAGAACCCAAGGTGGTGGAAGTAATCCTGTAAGACTGTGAGATGATTCACTTTCCACCAGGCCCTCCCTCCCTGGGGACCGTTGCCCTGGGAACCCAGTCACCATGCCGTGAGGAAGCCCTCAAAGAGAGACCACATGGAGAGTGTCTCCTGTGGAGGGACACTGAGGCTCCCAGCTGACAGCAGGCATCAAATGCCAGATGTGAGTGTGAACAAGACATCAGACGATTCCAGACACCAGCCTTCGGGTCTTTCAGTGGAGGCAGAAACAAACGGTCCTTGTTATGTCCTATCTGCATCTCTGCGTAGCAGAATCCACACGCTGTAAGTAGCAAGTTTCAGGCAATTTGCTACAAAGCCATAGTAATTGGAATGGCACTTTCTTCCTCCATATGATAGTTTCCTCACCTGCAGAATGGGGGTAATAGCAGTGCTTGCCTCGTGGGTGGTTGTGAAAGGTTAATGTGTGTAAATTACTGGGGCCCCTGGGTGGCTCAGTTGGTTAAGCCTCTGATTTCAGCTCAGGTCATGATCTCACAGGTTCGTGGGTTTGAGCTCTGCATCAGGCTCTCTGCTGTCAGCGCTGAGATCCTCTGTCTCCTTTCTCTCTCTGCCCCTATCCCACGTGTGCATGTGCCTGATCTCTCTCTCTGTCTCTCTCAAAAATAAATAAATATTTAAAAAATATGTGGATTGCCTAGCATACTTCCTGGAACATAAGAGCCAGTGTTTACATGGTCCTGCCCTAGGGACTTTACACATAGCATTAAATTTAAATACTTACAATAACCCTATGATGCGGTGCTACTTTAAAAGAAAACATATTGGGGCACCTGAGTGGCTCAGTCGGTTAAGCACCCAACTTTGGCTCAGGTCGTGATGTCGTGGTTAGTGGGTTTGAGCCACACATCAGGCTTTGTGCTGACAGCTCAGAGCTTGGATACTGTGTCTCCCTCTCTTTCTGCCCCTTTCCCACTCCCACTCTGTTTCTCACTTTCATAAAGAAACATGCATTAAATATAAAAGAAAATGTATTTTATTGAAATGAAATGGACGTGGCATGAACTTGGCCATTTTAGAGTGAACAATTCAATGGCATTTAGTATATTGACAATGTGGGGCAACAACTGCTCTATCTGGTTTTAAAGCACTATTCACCACCCCAAAAGGAAACATGGGCACTTCTTTGAAATCCATTTTGCAGATGAGGAAACTCAGGCAGAGAGAGCTTATGTAACTTGCTTTTGGCCAGATGGGTAATAATGGGAGACCCGGGATTAGGGCACCCTTGGGCTCCAGGGGTCCATGCTTTCTGACGCCACTTCACCCTATCTTGAACTCATGCATGGTAACCACTCAAACAAAGTGACTTGCCCAGAGCTGCATCACCATCAGGTGGTTCCCAAAGCTTGTGCCTTTTCTGCTGAGATAAAACTTACACTGAGCTCATCAATCAAGTTCCACAAACAGCTGCTATGTGCTATATGGACACACTGAGTCCACATTCAGAGCCTGCTCGCCCTACAGGCTCACTATGCTGAGGGTCATTGCCTGGGCCCTTCCCAAACGACACCCACCTTTCCCCACATGCGTGGACCCCCATCGCGGGCACACTCAAAATGGCCCGCTCTGCTAAGCATCTTAATTGCAACACTGATCTATCTGGAGTGGAAAGTATGTGCTCCTACCCTGCAGTAAAATGACTATTTGGCAGAGAAATGAATCTCTGGTCCAAAACTCATAATTCTTTTACTCTGTGGCCTACCAAAATATTTGGATAATCACTCTAGCTAGGACCCTCCAATCCGGGGCATCCCTACCCCATAGTGGTTTTTCTGTAGCTGCCTACACTCTGCATGCATCTAGGGAGATTTACAGTCCTTGGCCCTGGACACTGAAATGTGTGCTGTCCTCATAAGAAAAGAGTTCTGTGCTCGGCAGGCTCAGGTAGATTTGATTGCCTTTCCTTTCTTTCGTCATGTCCACGCTTTTTAACAGCACAGCATTCTATGTGCTATTGCACATGAGTTGGGGCTCAAGAAGGAGACAGATCAAGGAGCCATGAAATGCAACAGGCGGGCCCAGGTAGGAGACAGAGAGCACACCAGCGGTGGGACAGATGAAGGCCTGTTCTGACTGGTATGGGCAGGGTGGGGTTGAGTTGTCTAAAGAGACTCTCTGAAGCTTACCAAGAACTGGAGGGGACATTCCAGTGGGACTCGACTGGTAAGTGTCAGACTCGTGGAAGACATGGATGTTCTTGACATCTGGGCCTGATGGGGCAGTGGGTTTGGGAGCCTTGCTTCTTTATAAGCTTGGGTCTTGTGCATGGATGTATGTAGCCCACACGACAGGGAAAGGGATGTCTGGGCTCCTAAGGGCCGCACTCAGTGCGCTAGAATAACCATGATGTATGTTCTGCAGGGAGACGCCACAATGAATACATCACCCGCAAAGCATGTGTTTTGAGTAGTTTTGCTTTTTCCAGTGGGATCTGCTCTGTGCCACCCAATACCAACTTGACAAAGAGGAAAGGATGGAGATTTTGGATTCAGTCAGAACCTGGTTTGAATCCTGGTCATGTCATTTATTACTTGTGTCGCTACATCACAGTCTTCCTGAGTCTGGTCTCCATTTCCTCATACGTATCCTGGGGCTAATAATACTGATGATGACTTTTGGGGAAACTGACGTATAGAATACCTATTAAGAACGTTATGTAGTAGGCACTCAACACGTGTCATCAGGGCATGCACATTAGGCCGCACATTCATCATTAATTTTGGCCTTCACAGACCTCTGCTCTAACCAACTGAGCCAGGCATGTATTTACTGATGATACTGAGTTTATATAAATTCTTGTTTCAAAGATGTGAAACTACATCAATATTTTATTTGGGTGGCAATTAGCAACTCCTCAGTCACTTTGCGTCAATCCAATTTGCATTTGCCATTTTGTGACAGGGCTGGCATCACAGAGCTTAATTTTGGCAGGTAGCTGGTGCAGTTGCCCAGTGGAGCTGCAATTTAGTAATGAAAAAGTGTCTCATTTTAACTATGAAATTTAACACAAAGAATACAGCTGCTCAGGCGGGCAGTGACAGTGTACGTTAATTTGATTTATAGACACGCAATGTACCGTGCCTAATGCTGAATGCTGGAAGACTCCGGCAGGGCTGATGGCAGCTCTGTAAAGGAGACTACCATTCTGGACTGACTTCCTGTGTGTCGGTGGGCCTTCTGGAAGCAAATAAAGCCACAGGAGCCAGTCCGTGCAAGAGAAACGAGAAGGAATGTTCTCCCAAATGGCTTTTCTGGAAGTAGCCATCAAGGGTTCTCCCCCTGTATCTGATCCACTGACCGGCCTGGCGGCCTAGCGCATTGCTGTCACGGAAACAGGATCTGTGGAGTGGGGACTGGTTTAGGGCTGCTGTTTGGCTCCCGGCATGCTCTGCATGGAGAGGAGACTGCAGTTTTCTATGAGGACAAAAGAGAGAGAGGTACCTCCCTGCTCCCAGGCTAACTGGAGTCTTTGAGATCGAACTCTTACGTCAGCTGAAATGTGACATGCACATGAAAATGAAAGCACATGAGTGTGCTCTGTGGGGTGTGTGTGTTTCCTAGTGTGTACTGTGTGTATTATAAAGTGCATTGTGTGATGGATGTGTGTGTGTGTGTCTGGCATTTGGAGTGTATGTGTGTATGGTGTGTATTGTGGGCATGGTGTGTGTGTATGTGTGTATGTGGTGTATATGTGGAGTGTATGTATATAGTAGAGGTGGCGTGTGTATGTCACATGTGTATGGCGTGTATGTGTTCATGTTGTGTGTGTATGGGGGCCTGGATGTCACACTCACTTTGGCCCAACACCGTGTAGTGAGCTCGGTTCATCACAGACATGTAGGCACACAGCCAGACTGCTTTCCCTCCTCACCTTTCTACCTCACTGCAAAACCAGTCTATCAACAGATAGAAATGTACCAAGCAGAGGGTGAAAATCCCCCATAAGCCTGCAACGTTACAGCTTACAGCTGCTGCGATTTGGAGACCTGCGTTTCCGGTGTGCAGCCACCTGCATGAAAAACGTGCTTGTAATCATCGGTAGATGTTGCATGTTATTGCCACTTAGCCTTCATACTTATCATGCTTCGTGGCTGTGTAATATCCCACCCAGTGCTGTTCCAGGACTAGTTCTATTTAAGTGGTCTATTTAGGCAGCTGTCAATCTTTTGGTATAATAAACAGCACTATCCCAAACATTCTCCTTTCATCAGACCCAGACCCCTTGCCACCTTCAACTTTGCACTTAGCGCTGTGGCCAAAGGCTCTGTGGAGACGGGAGACCTGTGCACACCCAGCACGACATCTTGGACAGCGACCAATACGTGTGTGCTGTGTTTTTCCCGAGCCCTCTGACTGCATCCTCAGTCCTTCCTTAGGAAGCCTCTCTCCTGTGTGACCGTTCTAGCATCTGTGTCTCCGGCAATCCCACAACCTGCCCTGTCCTGGCCCCCAAACTGCACTTGATCACACATCACTCCATGTGCGCCTTCCCGACCTCCTTAATCTAAGGTCATTGGGCCCTGAAAACATCTAACTGCGGGATTGATTTATTTCACGGTGTAGAAATCAGCCGGTGCAGATCAAGCCCATGGACACTGACAAAAGCTGGAGGAGGCAGGGAACCATGGGAAGGACTCCTTTCCAGCACTCCCAGTGTCCTGCCACACTCTTCTTTAAAAAAATTTTTTAATGTTATTCATTTTTTTGAGAGAGAGAGAGAGAGAGAGAGAGAGACAGTGTGTGACTGGGGGAGGGGCAGAGAGAGAGGGAGACACAGAATCCAAAGTAGGCTCCAGGCTCTGAGCTGTCAGCACAGAGCCAGACGCAAGGCTTCACCTCACAGTGAGATCATGACCTGAGCTGAAGTCGGATGCTTAACTGACTGAAACACCCAGGTGCCACTTGCCACATTCTTTTAACACCAGAATCAGGAGGCGTTCCTTTAACTGGGAAAGCTACCTGCCCCGTTCTTCTGAGCTGATCTAGTTCTATCTCCTTTCCAATGGCCCAGGAAGTATTTATATCCTCTGCACCGTTCTCCACCCTCTCTTCTCTCTAGTTGGTCTTTTCCAAGACCCGATATCCTTTCCTTGAGGAAACACTGCTCTCAGGACAGCATATAGCAGCAGAAGTCAACCTGATTACTTTACCACACTGCTTTCCTCTGAAATGGAGAGGCACTGTCACCTTCCCTGGGGCAGAAAGGGCAGCGGCTAAAGGTTGGCTGGTCACATAGAGTAGGATCAACTCCTTACCTGGCAAGTCACTCATTGTTGGGGTTCACTTTTCTGAACCTTAGTTTTCTCATCTGTAAAAGCGGAATAATACCTATCTCAGATGACAGGAGACGTGTTTAATATTAAGCAAAGTTCCTCACTCATGACTACTATTTATTGGTAAGGATTGTTATTTAAACCTCAGCTTTATTTGGGGGAAGAAAATATTTCAAGGAGTTTCAGGCATCAGCAGAAGATTCTGAAGTGTGTGTGTGTGTGTGTGTGTGTGTGTGTGTGTGTGTGTGTGTAAATGTCTACCAGTGGATGCATGCCTGGGCAGTTATTTGGGGGGGAATTGGAGAATCTCAGAAACCTACAAAGGGAAGATTTTCCTTCTCTTAGTATTAATTTCATCCTTCGTGGACACCAGCTCTCTTTTTCTTCTTTTCATTTTAACCAGATAAGTGTGTATTTCTTCCAAGCATGATGCTTTCCACGACCGTACTTCTTGCTTTGTAGATTTCCACATTCCTGGTTTGAAATGTCCCTTCCCACTGCCTTCCAGACAGAGCACTGTCAAGCTGTGGGTCTCTAGGAAAACCAGAGGGAAGGGTCCTGTTCAGTGAACAAGGATAAAGTTGCTGGCAGGGCAAGAGCATTTTGGAGAAAGAAGTCTTCTGGAAGGCAATTTGCTAATGACTATGGCAGTTAAAGATACAGTCATCTGATCACTCCAGCTCTGGGAGCCCACACTCAGGAAGGTTTGCATAATCTATATAAAGAAGCATATCTAAAAATGTGGTGGCAGCAATTTTTTTTTTCTTTTGGTCACAGTGGGAAACTGGATACAACTTAAATGTTTACCAATGCCGAATCAAAGAATGAGCTTGACTTATATGTGCCCCCCAGAGAATTCTCAATGAGACGATGACATGTAGGAAAAAGGAGGGACACAAAGCTAAGATACATGTGGTTGTGTACCTCGGTGCAGAAAAAGGACAGACGTGTGCCTCACTGTTAACAGCTGCATCGGTCAGTGAATCAGGGAAGCAGGAACACGGAGAGTCACAGAATAAGGAACTTTATTACAGGAATTGCTCCTTATACAACTGGGGGAAAGAGCTGAGCCGGAAAGGGTCTGCAAAGGGGAGTTGAAGGTTCTGGAAGCTAGCACATGTAGCAGCTGGGGCGGGATTGCAGAGGGGGATTGCAATAACCTGGGAGGTTATTGACTGCTCCCGTGGAGCTCTCTGTGAGTTTGCAAGGAAGCATTGGGAGGTTACCTGGGGTCCCTGCTGCTCAGCAGGAGGCAGTTGGGAAGGCCGGCTGGAAGTGGAGAGCAGAAGGCTGGAGACTGGAGCCGGCCAGTGCCTCTGCTCTGCCTGCCTCTCATTGCCTTCTTCCAGCACGGCCTTTAGAGCAGCGTGGCTGCTGCTAGCTTTGGCCTCATAGATCTTGTGCGACCTCGTTTTCAGCCAACAGCAACCCAGAGCCGCACAGAGAAGGGACTCGGGGATTTAGGGCTCCCAGAGTAACCGAGTTGGCAGTAGGAATACTCCAGCGCCGCCACGTTCACCTGTGAAGAAGGGAGCTGGGGTTAGGAGGCCAGGGCTACTGGTACACTATGCTCTGTACACACGCGTACCCCCCTGAGTCTTTCCCGACAAAAGTGCTGTTGTGTTCGAAAAACAAAGCCAAACAAACAAAAAAGAAGGAAACCGGATGATCTTAACTTTTTTTTGCAAACCCCTAACAGTCTTCTACATGTCTTTCCATGCAATTCCTTCCTGCTGCTCTCAAGAAATTTTTTCCTTGCACGAGCTTGTCAATGATTTCGCTCAAAACATTGTTTTTTATTTTTTTACTTTAATTTTTTAAATGTTTATTTATTTTTGCAAGACAGAGAGACAGAGTGTGAGCAGGGGAAGGGCAGAGAGAGAAGGGGGCAAGAATCTGAAGCAGGCTCCAGGCTCCAAGCTGTCAGCACAGAGTTCCATGTAGGGCTCGAACTCCCAAACCGCAAGATCATGACCCCAGTGGAAGTTGGCCGCTCAACCGACCGCTTAACCGACTGAGCCACCCATGAACCCCTTAAAACGTTTTTTAAAGAGTTTATTTATTTTTGAGAGAGAAGAGAGAGGATGAGCAGGGGGAGGGCAGAGAGAGAAAAGGGGACAGAGAATTCCAAGCGGGATCTGTGCTGACAGCCTGATGCGGGGCTCCAACTCACGAGCTGTGTAATCGTGACCTGAGCCTAAATCAAGAGTTGGACGCCTAATTGACTGAGCCACCCAGGCACCCAATGATTTCACTTGTTAAGAAGAGAAGCTGAAAAGGTGCATGTGGGTGCAAAAGCTTATGCATCTATGTCTACATGTATGTGTATGTGCGTATGTGTACGTGTGTAATGGGTGTGTGTGAACCTCTGGTCTGATCTACTCCTGGCCCCTTTCCCTTTAAGGGTGGACCTTTGACTTATACTGAAGACACTCAGAGGACAGGGGGTGCGAAAGTGGAGCTTGGTGAGAGAAGGGGGATGTGGAAGCTTCTTGGGAGAAGAGCCTTATACACCACACGGGGCGTTTGTTCCATTAATTTTTATTGGGACAGGCATACCTCCTGCTGCTTTGGACTGCCTCTCCCTTGGGCACAAAGCAAACCATGTGCTCCTACGAGCACCGCTCACACCTATAACTGGGGAAAGAACAGGCAAGGTTTACTTGCTGCATCTGGGATGGATGCCACAGTCCAAGACCTTGGGTTTGCTCCTGGGGGGTCTAGTGCTGTGAGGCAAAATGAGGTGGCCAGGGGGTGAGGTGAGGGCACCTCATTAGTGGGAAGCATAGTCTCCCTTCAGATCCTGCTGGGGGTGGGGGTTGGTAGCAGTGAGTGGACTCACATTGTGACAGTGAACTTGGTGTTACAGCCTCGTATTCTTCTTGAGCTGGACCCCCAGCGTTTGTCTTTACCAGGCTGAGCATCTGCCAGAGAAATGGGAAATGACCTAAGGGAAACATTCCTCTTTCTTAGTGGGTCACCCGTTGTCCCATTATAGAAGAGTTCCCCTTTTCATGGTAGTGCTGGGGGTGGGTGGTGTTGGCTTACAGAGCATCTGAGATGCCTAAGCAATGTGAATTGAAAAGAAGAGTTAGGACGGGGTGCCTGGGTGGCTCATCGGTTAAAAGTCTGACTTCAGTTCAAGTCATGATCTCACGGTTTATGGGTTCGAGCCCCACATTGGGCTCTGTGCTGACAGCTCAGAGCCTGGAACCTGCTTTGGCTTTAGTGTACATCTCTCTCTCTCTCTGCCTCTCCCTCACTTGTGCTCTCTTTCTTTCTTTTAAATAAATTAATTAATTAATAAAGAAAAAGGAGAGCTAAGACATGGGCCACTGACCCCCTCATCCCTTCTAAACTAGTCCTTACTGAGGCCAAGAATTTAGTTCAACTCTCTCAGAGCCCTTTGTCCCTCTCCCCTGCTGGCACACCCCCTTGGTGGTTTGCCAGCTCCCAGCACAGAGACGAGTTGCTGGCTGTAGGTCCCCAGAGCCTAGCACAGTGCTGGCTTAGAGCAGAGCTCCCTCCATGTTTACAAATACCTCAGCGCCGACCCCCCAAACGGTTCTGAGCAAATTTCCTACTTCTTTCCCACTTGCTTGCCCTACTTCCATCATGATGGTCCCTGCTTCTTAATGTTTGAACACACTGGATATACTCCAGTCAGCGGGCCTTTGCATTGGCTATTCCCTGTGCTCAGGAAGCTCTTCCCTGATAGCTGCATGGGTGACTCCTCCTATGTGTCACCTCTCAAGCAGGCTGTCCCCTCGCTGATACACACACTCACAACATTCCCTCTACTTGCCTCTCCTCTGCAGCATGGATCAGCTTCTAACATACTCTGGAGTTTACTTTCCTGTTATGTCCTTTTGTTTCTTTTTTTGTTTGTTTGTTTATTGTTCATCTTCTATAACCTCCTCCCATTTAAAAGTAAGCCTTTTGAGGGCAGAGATCCTGGTCTGTTTTGTTCACTGAAAGTACATGGTAGCTCTAAATAGATATTTGTTGACATTTGTTGAAGCTGATGGACAATCTTTTGCAAATAAATTGTGTGGCTGGGTCTCACAATTTTTGTGAAATTAAGCAGAGAGGATTTCTGGTCAAGTTAGCACAGAAAGAAGACTGGTTTTTTTTGTTGTTATTGTTCGTTTGTAGTTTTAGCATTTCCTCAAATTTCCTGTGGAGCGTGTTAACACAAAGATGGGATGTGTAATAACAGCAATAATTCCCAGAAAGAACAAGAAGCACTTGATTCCTAACCACTGCAGATTGCTCTATCGATGTCACGGGCCGCGTATTCGAGCTCCACAATGATGCACTGAGAAAGCCAAGGCTGAATGTATTCCTCCCATTCTGCAGATGGGTAAGCAGCGCCAGATGGCTTAAGTGATGTGCTCTGGGTCACACAGTTAGTAAATGATGTAGGTGGAAGTCCAGGCTGAGTACTCAAATGCTAGCCTGCTTCCTTTTCCGCCTCTTTTACGAGGGCTGACTTCCACATACGGGCTGTTCTTTGGAGCCTCACGGAGAATCCAGCCAGAGTGGCTGGGGTGAGGAGTGGAGACTAGAAGCATAAGGTTGACCTTGTACTGGGAGTTCCCCCAAGGGGAGACTTCAGCTGGAGCTCCCAATATCCAGATGCGGGATTTCGGAACAGAGCAGGTGGAATTGTTCGCAGAGGTTTTGTTGTTCTTTAAAATCGCATAAACAACATACTCCACGCAGGGCGTGTTGACGGAAGTATTACTGTCAAAGGCGGGCGGTGTTGACTTCAGCCGCTTGAGTGTTTGGGACTTTTGGGAAAGATGTTCTTTGAGTAACGGTTCTCAATGGGGGCAGCTTGGGGAACACCTGGAAATGGCCAGAAACATTTCTGGTTGTCACAGCTGTTGAGGGGGAGTTACTGGCATCTTGTGGACAGGGGCTGGGGATGCTGCTAAGCGCCCCCCCCCCCCCCCCCCCGGCCAAGGCACAGTACACCTCCACAACAGAGAACCACCCAGCTGAAATGTCACGGTTGCAGAGGCTGAGAAACCTTGCTTAATTTTCTGAATCTCTAGTTCTTTTTTCCAAGGAGGAGTGGTGGTGGTGGGGGGAAGCGAGCAGAGGGCTAGAAATCTCACTTTAGAATTACCCCTTCTTGGGAATTAATTGGCAGAGGGAACAAGAAGTTATGACTTCCTGGGGCCGTCAGCTGACCACCTGCTGCAGTATCAATCATGTTCTTGCCAACGCCACACCTAAAGGCAGAGAGCTGCTGTGTTGGACTGTGGTGTGGGTCCGCAGTCTTCAGGCTCCCTCCCTGGACCAGGATGAGCAGGTGAAGCCAGGTGGAGGGTAAACTTGAAATGTTGTCTGTTGCCTAGAAGCCCCAGGCATTGCAAAGCGCAGATGAACTCTGGGGCCTGATGTGGAGCTCTGACAGTTCTCTGGTACTGCTAGGATGCCCAGGGATATTTGTTCTATCTCATCCAATTGGTATTGAGATACTTTCCGAATGAAGGATAACACTGTCAGCTACTGCTCTGGAAATTAGCATATGCCTGCCAGTATTTACATTCCTTGCCAGCAAAGTCAAGTTGCAATATCTCTTATACTCAGCGCTCTCCATTTCTTGGAGACCCATGTTGGGCAATGGTTGTTCCACATGAGCACATATTCACATATTTCATTTTTTAAAAATATTTTTTAAATTTATTTTTGAGATACAGATAGAGAGAGTGTGAGCTGGGGAGGGGCAGAGAGAGAAAGAGAGAGAATCTTAAGCAGGCTCCATACTGTCAGCACAAAGCTTGATGCAGGGCTTGAACTCACGAACCGTGGGATCATGACCCAAGCTGAATTCAGACGCTTAACTGACTGAGCCTCCCAGACATCCCCACATATTAATTTTTAATTAATCCCTAATATGTTAGGGATGAAAAAGAAGAAAAACTTTAAAGACTATTTAGTCCCATACTATTACTTAATATATGAGGAAATAGAAACCCTTAAGCAATTTACATTATTTTCTGAGACTCCAGAGTTTGTAACAGACCAGGACCAGAACTATGGTCTAGTCAACTCCTAGGTATGCACTTTTCCACTCATCAAGGATTTTAAATAGATTATTAGGGATATCAGGAGAGAGGTATCCCTTGTTTGGGTGAAACTCATGTTTCAGACTGGTAAGTTCACAGATCTGAGTAAGCCTGGCATCATATCCATCAGAGAGAGATGTGAGGCTTGGCCACTCCTCTTATTTGAAGTTACCACATCTTTGACAAAAGGATTTTACACCGTTTGGCTTTTCTCTTAGCTCTAGAGAATCTTTGCATTTTATATGTTCTCTGTAGGTGACTTCAGCCATCATTTTGCAGTCAGTTGCCACCCAGTCAATGCCTTTTAGATGATGTGCACCCAATCTGTCTCAAGCCTGAAATGTATGTGGAAAAGGCAAGAACACTGAGAAAGGCAGGGATGGATGTTAATGACAGGCTTTCTCGGTCAGATGTCTCATTGGCTGAGGGTCTGCTCTCACCAGACCGTGAGCTTCACCGGGCTCTACATTTCTCCAGATTCTAGCACAATGCCTAATAGCATGATATGTAGTTAAGTGAATGAATGAATGTAAAAGGGGAATTGAGAATTGCTGAATTGATGTGAAGAGCCTCCATTGACTGTGGATTTGCTTATCTTCTCTACTTATTTACTACCTAGTGAAGGAATTCTTACTCTTGGTTATATGTCAGAATAATCTAGGGGCGCCTGGGTGGCTCAGTCGGTTAAGCCTCTGGCTTCGGCTCAGGTCAGATCTCACGTTCGTGGGTTCCAGCCCCGCGTCAGGCTCTGTGCTAACAGCTAGCTCAGAGCCTGGAGCCTGCTTCCAGTTCTGTGTCTCCTTCTCTCTCTGCCCCTCCCCCTCTCATGCTCTGTCTCTCTCTGTATTAAAAATAAATAAAACATTAAAAAAATATTAAGAATAATCTAGAAAACTGTTTTTACAGCTAAAGGCACTGCCTTAGTTCATTTGGATTGCTATAACAAAAATACCATAGAGTATTTTTGGATGGCTATAAACAATGGGCATTTTTTTTTACAGTTTTGGAGGCTGGGAAGTCCAAGATCAAGGTGTTGGCAGATTCAGTGTCTGCTGAGGGTCCACCTCTCATTCATAGATGGCCACCTTCTCACTATGTCATCACATGGTGGAAGGGGTAAGAAACCATCTGGAGTTTCTTTTATAGGGTCACTAATTCCATCCATGAAAGCTCTACCTTTAGGATCTACTCACTTCCCAATGGCCCCCTTCCAAATACCATCACATCACAAATTAAGTTTCAACATATGCTTTTGCAGGGGTGGGGAGTGGGGGGACCCAAACATTCAGTCTAAGGCAGACACCAAGACTTACCCTAGATTTTCTGAAGCAGTACCTTGGGATATGGAATCTGGGCATTTGTGGTTGTAGGAAGGTCTGCTGATGGCTTTGTTGTCTGCTTCGGTGAAGGACCAACAAGTCACAAGTTATCTACTAGGTGGGTTGTTTTTCTGTGACGTCTTAAGTATTCAGTAGGAAAATAAGAGCCTCTTTGTGGTCGTTAGTCCTGCAATGCTGCTGTGGTAGGTGTCATTTTTATAACCAAGGGTAATCATTCTTCACCCAGGTGATAGAAACTCTAGGCACTACCACTCTAAGTATATGTCTGAGTGTTGCATTTTTGCTGATACACTAATGTTTGAGTGTATTCACCTCATTCATTATTAAAAGTAAAAGATGCATTCATTTAATTGTTTTGGGTGAAATGATCATAGTAATGAAAAAAAAAGACATATCTCTGTTCTCACACAACTTAACATTCCTTGGGGGAGACAGGCAATAAACAGGATAATAAAATATACTATAATATGGTTGAATGGTGTTAAGAGGTGAATTAGTTATCTATTGCTGTGTGACAAATTACCCCCAGACTTAGAGGCTAAACAACAATTTTTTTTTTTATCACAGTTTTGTGAGGAGGGTCAGGAATCTGGAAGCAGCTTAGTTGGACGTTTCTGGATAAAGATCTCTCATGAGATTGCAGCTAAGATAGTGGCTGGGGCTGTAGTAAGTGGAAGGCTTGGCTATGGCCTGTGGACCCACTTCCATGATGGTTCAGGGCTATGGCTACAGGCAGGAGGCCTCACGTCTTCTCTGTGTGGTCCCCTCCAGAGAGCTGCTTGAGTGTCCTCACAACATGGCAGCTGGCTTCCAAACCCGGGGCAAGTGAGCCAGGAGTGAGGGAATGTACAAGGAGAAAGCCATAGTGCCTTTTTATGACCTACTCTTAGAAGGTGCTTCTTCCGTATTCTATTTGTCAAAAAGTGAGCCCCTAAATACGGCTCATTGTCACAATGAAGGGAATTAGGCCCCATGTTTAAAAAAATTTTTTTAAATTAATATTATTTATTTATTTTTGAGAGACAGAGAGAGACAGTGTGAGCAGGGTAGGGTCAGAGAGAGCGGGAGACACAGAATCCAAAGCAGGCTCCAGGCTCTGAGCTGTCAACACAGAGCCCGACGTGGGGCCTGAACCCACAAACCGTGAGATCATGACCTGAGCCAAAGCTGGACGCTCAACTGACTGAGCCACCCAGGTGCCCTGAGGCCCCATGTTTTGAAGAGGGGAATATTAAAGTTTGTTGAGATATTTTAAAACTACCACAAACGCTAAGGGGAAAACAAGTGGAGAGGGGCGATGTGGAGCTCTGGCTGTTAGTGGGTTGTCCTGGTAGGCAGGATGGCTGTGGGGGACCTTACGGAGAGGGTGAGATGTGGGCAAGTATCCGAAGGAGGCCAGTATGGTAGGAGTGGAGTGTGCAGGAAATAAACCAGGGAGGTAGGGGGATGGAGTGGAGCAGATGGGGAAGGACTTCTTAGATCTTTCTAAGGATTTGGCTTTTACTTTCAGGGAGAAGGGAGTTAATGGAAGCTTTTGAGGTGATACTTTATGTGTTCTATACAAAGTCGGGTATATAGAGGTGAGGAGAGAGGCAGAGAGACCTGGTAGAAGCTCATGCAATCATCTAATGAGAGAGAATCATGGCTTGGCCTTGGAGAAGATTGGAGGTGTGTGTGAGGCTAAGTAGCCGAAGACGTGGGGAGGGGAGGCTGCGTTTCGGATGTGCTTTGCTGGCAGCACTTGCTGATATACTGGATACGGGATGTGAGCAAAATAAAAACAAAATTAAAGATCACTGCAAGAGTTTTGCCTTATGCAGCTGAAGGAGCTGGCTTACATGAACACGTTAAGGAATTAACATGTGTCTTGGACCAGCTTGATATACAAAAAACTGATGCAGATTTCCTCAGTGAAGGTGGGTGTTTGTCTTTAGCATTTTTATACCAGCACAAAGATTCAGAAGCAGACGTGATTAGATCTTCTGGTATCTAGTTTTTAAATCAACACCCTGAAGCTTAGACAAGATCGTGAATTGTATTATTTGTATTAACCGTCATTATTGGCGACCTAAAAGGGTATACAGCAGGTGCTACTAGTGGGGTCTTCTGACACTTGTGAGCATAACTTCAGTGATAGCCCAAAAAGAGATCTCTTGGATAGAAGAGCGATCAATGTAGACGAAAAAAGAAACTTACATAAAAAAAACTGCCCCGTATGCAAAACAAGCTAGAAAACTCTTGCTCATTCCGTTACCATTCTCATTTTAAATCTTTGAAAATTCATTTATTCATTCACCCACTTTACAAATATTTGTGGCTTGCCTAATATGTAGTAGGTGCTGTTCAAGGCTCTGACTGAAGGCAGAAGTACTGGGGAGAAGCCTTTGATGTTGCTGATATTTGACCATCTGTGGTCTACCAAAATGGCAACTTCAGGGTGTTCGAGATAATGGTCGATGCGAAAACATTTGATGTAGAGGCCGATTGCTCTAATCAACGTGTCATTTTAGCATGTGTATGTGTGTTGACCTTCAATATTTTAGTGTCTCTTTCTCATGCATTCTGCTGGTACCACCTAATAATGTCTCCCTTCTTTAATAGCATAGTTGTCTTCATTTCTGCCTTTTTACACCTGCCACACTTGCTCATTGTAATTTCAACTTGATTCCCTCTTTTCCTGTCCTTTGTGTAGGTGGAGCACAGCTTTCCTGTTGCCTATGTGTCCGGCGTCCCTTCACGTACCTGAACCTATCTATAAGATTGTATCAGGAGGTATTACCAGGCCCAAGGATGTACTTTCTAATGAAGCACATTGCATTTCAGCCATTTTGGGTCTCAGTTTCGAGTAATAAAGACCCATCTCAGCCAGTTAGAGGCTGACTCTGAGCCCCAGCTGTGTGGCTCTTGTGTGGATACGCTGTCTTGCATGTAACAGTTGTGACAAGCTTAAGCTACTGGTAATAGTGTCCCAGCCTTGAGAGCAGGTTTAGCTAAGGCTAGTTTACAGTGGTGATCATCATTTGATAACGCTCTTCAATTTCTTATTTCAGAGCTGAATATGAACCAAACCAGAACTGTCGCTAGGCACACAGGCAATTTTATTTAAGATTGCAATAAGAAGTGCTTGTGTTTCCCAGTTCCCTTGGGTTCACCTGCATTTTTTATTCCGGTATAACATATGCTCAGCTCCGCACATCTCAGAAACACAACATCTTATCACTCTGTTGGGAAGTTCTTCTCTTCCGATTATGTGGCTTCTCTGGTGCTCTACAACTTCATTTTGCATTGTTTCTTTCTAGAAAGCGACATTCTCAGAGGTTTTCCTGAGTTAAGTAATACAATTACATTGGAATAGCTGCAGAATGTGTCCAGACTAGAGCATGATGATTATGCTATGTGGAACAGGGATGCTATTATTTTTGCCTGTCTTGCTTAATTAGAATTACACTCAGCATGACTTGGGTCCTATCCATACCCAGTTTATTGGGGAGTAACACCATGAGGTGGAGAGAATGTCTGTAGATATTGAAAAAAGGGATTTTTTTTTTGTGGTACATAAACCGTTCGATGAGTGGAGAGAGCATTACCCAGCACCTGCATTCTCTGAGACTCATCTGATTGTCTTGAAACCCATTACGCTGTTTTCCTTCCCTTCCTTTATCGCATTTGGCTACAGGCACAGCGGCTGTCTCTTACGATGTCTATTGTTTGATTGCATCCGTTGCCTTTAAAAAGCCAGGTCCGTGAGCCCAATTCTGACTTCAGATAAAATTGGTGCAAAGGGATAAGAACGGAGACAGCAGGTCCTTGCCAGGCACGAAATGATGACTCCATTCCAATCACATTTCCCTTTAATGAGGGTCCTGACGCGGCTCTCATTCCTCTGCAAGTGCCATACTGCATCCGGTGTAATGGCTGCACTTGATGGGTAATTTATGCAAACAGAACACAAACAAGGAATCATTAAGCCACAGAACGAGGGTCCTTGACTTTTGCAAAGCCAAACAGTTATTCTGATCCTGATGAGTTTAATTTTACTTTTGGATGAGCACTGATGAATACATTATATTTAAAATAAATATTATATTATCAATATTCATGACCAAACTGAATGTCATTTGGTGTTTAATGCAGTAGCGTCCCCTCCTTACTTGAGGGGGATATATTCCAAGACCCCCTGCAGAGGCCTGAAACAGCAGATAGTAGCAAACCCTATATAGACTATGTTTCTTCCTATAACTACATACATACCTATGAAAACATTTAATTTATAAATTAGGCACAGTAAGAGGTTAGCAACAATAACTAATCATAAAACAGAACAGTTATGATAATATACTGTAATAAAAGTTATGTGAATGTGGTCTCTTGTGCAAAATATCTTATTGTACTCTACTTCCCCTTCTTCTGATGATGTATGAGATGATAAATGCCCAGGTGACCAGAGGAGGTGAGTGGAATGACACAGGCACTATGACGTAGCATTAGGCTACTATTGACCTTCTGACCTTATGTCAGAAGGAAGACCATCTGCTTTCAGACAATGGTTGACTGTGGGTAACTGCACTTGATCTTTGCCAGAAGGCCAAGAAGCAATGACTGTGGATAACTGGAACAGTACAAATTCAAACCGTGGATAGGGAGTGTGGGGGGAGTCTACTGTACTTTTTTTCTTAAGAGTGATGTATACAGATCATGATTTCCATAAAGTCACAAAGTGTTCGTATTTATATTTCTAACGGACTCCAACATAGCTAGATATAAAAAGAAGTAGGTGAAATATATTATTTGGATATTTCTTTTTTTAATGTTTATTTATTTTTGAGAGACAGACAGACAGACAGACAGACAGACAGACTGAGTGCGTGCAGGGGAGCGGCCAAGAGAGAGGAAGACACAGAATCTGAAGCAGGCTGCAGGTTCTGAGTTTTCAGCATACAGCCCGACGTGGGGCTCAAACTCATAAACAGTGAGATTATGACCTAAGCCAAAGTCAGCCCCTTAACTGACTGAGCCATCCAAGCACACCTGGGTATTTCTTTTTTTTTAATGCTTATTTATTTTGGAGAGAGAGAGAGCAAGGGAGGGGCAGAGAGAAAGGGGGACAGAGGATCTGAAGCAGGCTACTCCAGCTAGCCCAATGGGGGGCTTGAACTCATGAACCGTGAGATCATTACCTGAACCAAAACTGGACTCTCAGCTGACTGAGCCACCCAGGCACTCCTATCATTTGAATATTTCTAAACAGCTTTACTTTTCATTTGAATAGTCCTTGTTTTGTATATGCAGCGCTAGAACATATTTAAATGTGAATTCGAGAATTAGACACAAAGAAAGACTGGACAACATAAAGGAAATTGATATTGAATATGATTTGGCTACCGAGTTATTAAAATCTACTTACAAGGATATTAAAATTAAAAAACTAAGGCTTTCGTGTGCATCCTGGCTTTGTTGTAACTCAAGGGCCATGTAGGTGTACAATATTTGGATGTCAGTTTACATAATATGTTGCGTTCTCAGTGCTTTCCAGATGCCTGGCAGTTTATTTTAGTAATTTTAATTTTATTAGAACAGCATCCCATGTCCCGGTTGCTGTATGGTGTCTCTGGGAGCGCTCACGTGAAAATCATTAAAGTCTAAATGTTCCTGGCAGGTAATCTCACTGTCTTTTCATCTTTCATCCCTGGGAAGGTGGCTTCTGTAGATTGTTTAAAGGAAAAGAAACACTGTTATACGAGGCGCAAATAACAATGCTCTCCCCAGGCCCCTCCCCCATGGAGGGGAAGACTTGGAGGCTCTTCCTTCTGTGGAGGGGAATCCTGAAGGTTCTACCTGGGGGGGAACTGGGGAGAATATTGGCCTCCCCAGTCAGTTGCAGCATGGCACCTGCCCTGAGGGCCTTTCACATCCAGTGAACCCCAGAGGGACAGAGCCCCTGGCACCTGTGGTGGGCAAGTCTCCCAGACTCACAGCTGGGGCAGCTGGATCTCTAACAGCCACTTCTACTGCCATTTCACAATGACTTGGTAAACAAGAGGAGCTGGCAGCATGGGGGCCACCATTTTGGGAAAGAGGATCTCTTTGGGGAGCTCAGTGTGAGATAAACATGACAGAGAATGGGGGAGGACTGCAGTGGGGAAGGGAAGCAAAGGTCCTAAATTGTCAGGGCCCAGACTTTTCTCCAGGAAAGGGGAAAAGGGAAAAGAGGGCTCTAAGTATATGGTCTAGAGACAGAACAGATCCCAACAAAAGGTCTAAACAATGGGAGAGGACTTCTTGTGGGTTGGGAGACAGGTTGATACACCCTTGACAGCTATCAATGACATGTGTCTTTCTATGACATGGGGCATGTATCACAAGCTCACCTGGGAAAGACTACTGGTGGTCACTTCCTGAATTTCTTGTTCATGCCCAACTTTTCCTTATCTGTCAAATATCTTAGAGACTTATGCCTCAGATATCTTAGAGACTCTACCCAAGATGCATAATCAAGTTCTATCTCTCCATTTAGTGATTCTTTGGGTCTAGAGTAGGGTTGGGGTGCCTGGGTGGCTAAGTCGGTTAAGCCTCTGACTTTGGCTCAGGTCATGATCTCATGTTTGTGGGTTTGAGCCTCACATCAGGCTCTGTGCTGACAGCTCAGAGCCTGGAGCCTGCTTCGGATTCTGTGTCTCCCTCTCTCTCTGCCCCTCCCTGCTCATGCTCTCTCTCTGTCTCAAAAATAAATAAAACATTAAAAAAAATTAGAGTAGGGTTTTGAGTTGAGTCTTTAACAAGAGTCTCAAGGTGGTTCTGCTGTAGAGAGCCAAGACCATGGTTTGGGAGTTGTGAACCCTCACACAAGACAGAGTGATCTGAATAGAGGAGATAGCTTTAAGTTTGGCCCCTGGGAAAAATTCCATCAAAACTTATGCATACTAGTTTCTGCCCCTTAACCATGATTCTGGAGTCAACTCCGGTATGGAGAAAAGATCTTTTCCTACTCCATTTGGGAGAAGGGAGATATGTTTTTATATTAATAAGTTAATAGATTAGGAAAAAATGAGCATATACTTAGGATATGGAGATAGTAACCTTTTAGTTTTACTGCATGGCCTGAAATCATATCTGTATTTATCTACTTAGTTATTATTTATTCTATGCCTGCCATTGCTTACAACTCTGCAGCTTTGTTTCTCAGGTTCTCTTTTTTTTATTAAAATTTTTTAATGTTTATTCATTTTTTGAGAGATAGAGTGTGAGGGGGGGAGGGGCAGAGAGAGAGGGAGACACAGAATCTGAAGCAGGCTCCAGGCTCTGAGCTGTCAGCACAGAGCCCAACGAAGGGCTCAAATTCATGGACCTTGAGAGCATGACGTGAGCAGAAGTTGGACGCTTCACCGACTGAGCCACCCAGGCGCCCCTATTTTATTTTATTTTATTTTAGAGAGAGAGAGAGAGAGCATGAGTGTGGGAAAAGGGAGGGGAGGGGAATAGAGAGAGAGAGAGAGAGAGAGAGAGAGAGAGAGAGAGAGAGAGAGAGAGAGAATATCAAGCAGGCTGCATGCTCACTATGGAGCCTGATGTGGGGCTCAACCCCATTACCAGAGGATCATGACCTGAGCCAAAATCAAGAATCGATGCTTAACTGACTGGGTCATCCAGGTGTTCCTCTCAGGCTCTCTTGTTGACTGGCTTCTGAGTAGGTGTGGTCAGTGGAGATGCTTGTTCAAGACCGGAGGTAGGGGGATGGGGAGAAGCCAGGGTATTTCTCCCTCCTCTGCCTTTATGGTTTATCAGTGCTGGCATCTCTTCAATGGTTCTAGATCCCCACAATTTCTCCCTCCATAGTTCTAGCTCTTGCCAGGAAGCCTCTGAAATGTTTCTGGGAGCATCACCCCCTCCCTGTGTTCTTTCTGTCCAGGATGAGAGCAAGTTTCTGTGGCTATTAATCCCTAGGTTGCCTCATCTGATTTGCTTCTTAGCTCTTCAGTTATCAGTGAAACTAATTCCTTCATTAAGTTTATTTTGTTTAAAGTGCCTAGCAAAGAGTGGTTCCTACTTCCTGGCTGGATTTGATGGATTCATCAACCACAGTTAGACACTCCATTTCATAGAGCTTGCTAGAATTTAAGGAAGGTGATATGATTGTATTAAGGACCTAGACTCAGACTACTGGGATTCAAGTTTTGATCATAGGCAAAGAATTTCATCCCTTTGGACCTCTGTTTCTTTGGCTGTGAAACTCCAATGTATAGACTCTAAACTTCTCTTTTGTCCTTACAATAACTTTCCCACAAAGGGAATAGGATTTAGACTTTAATAGGCTTATTGAGAGCCATAGAAATATCATCTATGATCTACCTCGTATTATAACTTATTATAATTACTCATAATAAATGCTCACTATATATAAATACTCATTATAAATACTCATTATAAATATAAGCACTCTTTTATGCTGAGCCCAGGCATAGCCTCACCGATGCTTTTCAACATAATGATCCTGGCAAAGGATAAGATTTGGCAAGCAAGTCGAAACCCATTTTCCACCCATGATTCCAAGTCTTTACTTTCTTTCAGTTTCAGAGGTTGAGGCTGAGAGAGGCTAAATGCATGTCAGACACAGGGAAAATACATTTTTTATTTTAAAATTAGCAGGACATGTTTGCATATGCATATTTATCTCTTTATCTACCTATCTATCTAACACTTATCCATCCATCCATATATTATCTCTCTGTATATATACATATATACACACATATTTTTTAATATATACAAATAGAGTGTGTGTATGTGTGTGTGTGTGTGTGTGTGTGTGTGTGTGTGTGTATTTAAAATCATAGAATTTATTTGAATGGGAGAGGCATCTGGGAGATAATGTAATCCAACTCTTTCATTTTATGGTGAGTAAAGTAAAGCTCACTCTCTGAAAACAAGGATATGTATATAAGGTCTATGGGGAAATTGAAGGAAAAATTAAACCAGGAGGCATTTTTTTAAAATTTTAAGCAGTCAGTAGATCCTTTTTTGGTTGGCAAATGGCCCTCCACCACTAGACATGCTACAATTTTTGCAACTTTATTTTGGTGATTAGCACACTATCAACTCTGTTATTTTTCACTTTTGGAATTTAGGGAATGGAAAGGTTATTTGTCAATTGTCATAGAAAAGACAGGGAATAAGAACCTTACAAACGGGTTTTAATTTTTCTTAATATTGCTGAAATATTGGTGAAATCAGACTTGTGTTAAGTCTCAGTGAAGTCCCATCCTCATAGTCTCACATAGGGGTGAACAAACAAAAGTTGGTAGACAAAAATAGAAAACTTCTGGGATTTATTTCAGCAGTTCATTCTTGGCAGAGATGATGGGATCGCAGAATATATGAAACTCTGTTTTATTTTCTCAAATCTGTCTACCTGCTGATTTTTTAATCGTAAATTGTCTAACAGTGGTTGCCATAGACTTCCCGTTCATTGTAAAAATGAAAGTGTTTGGAAAAAAGAGCAGAGCAGTTGATTTGTTTGGTTACATTTCACAGGGACAGTCCATTCCTTGTGTATGTGCTCCAGATGTTGGTGAGCAGTAAGATAGAGCTTTCCAGAAACCCGAGGTTGAGATTTTTCCTTGCAGTTCTGTCCAGTTCATTATTTGTATGCCATATGTTCCCTCAAGTTCACCCCTCTGTTGTATCAATTAAAGCCTCTTACTTGTTGTTGTTGTTATTAAATTGTGATTATCTCTATCTTGAAGCATTTCCATTTAAGTGTTTAATGTTCACAGCACACAGATCCTGAGCCATGCCCACCGGAGGGAGGTAGGAGACATTGGACATCATTCTTACCAGCTGGGTTTACAGCTTCATTGTATGGTCTGATTTTACGAGAGGAAAGCACATGGTGGTAGAAGAGAGAAATTGCTGGGGGGTAATCGCGTCCTTTGAAACACCACTCTTGGCTTCCTGACAAGGTAGAAAGAAAAAGCCTATGGTGGATTTGTTCGAGTACAGGGATGGAAGTGAAGCCAGGGCAGACTTTTTGGCAGGGAGCTGAATTTTCCCTTCTCACATAAAGGTTAACGTGCGTGGAGGACATGCTCTTCCACAGGAACCTTAAGGTGCCTTAAGGAACATCGTTGTGTATCTGCTCAGCTGTTAGTGGTGCCACCTCAGGGAGGGTTAGTGAGACCACAGGGAAAGCCAGAGAAGCCCAGTGGCCTCTGCGGGATCTCACAGGCCAAGTGGCTGGATTCACCATTAGTTCAACTTCCTGAAATCAGCCCTAATTCCAAGTGCCCGGTCGACACCCTGTTTATGAGTTGTCTGAGCTCAGGGAGCTCTAGGAGGAGAAGGGGCAGTATTGTGTGGTTAAAGAAGGTAGACTCTGGAATCAGATTGCCTCCATTTAAATGGTACCTCTGTGGTCTACCAGCTTTGTGAGTGGAATAACTTTCTTCATTTCTTTAAACCTCAGTTTCCCAGCTGTAAAACAGGCATGAAAATGTTACTTCACAAAGATCATTTATGTGCAGACATTTACATGGTGTTTGACCCACATTGAGTGCTCAGAGATGTTGGCTTTTATTTTTTAAGAGATATTGACATGCATTAGGCCATCATATATGCATCAAAGACATGACCAGGCAACACGGACCATCCCCCGACCTCCAGGCCTGAGGGAGTTTACACGGTGAAGACAGAAGGGGAAAATCTGTGACGAGATGCTGGATGTTTGCTTTTCTTTGATGGTCTGTCTCCATCCTGAAAAAGGAAGTGTGCATTCCCTATTTACAATGTTGAAATGGGGTTGAGGGTCTTCTGACTAGGATATTCCTTTTTGGCTCTGAAAGGCGTGGTAAGCCCTGGTGTAAGGAGAACTTCTGTCTACTTAGGGATGGCTCTACCTGGGTTTGGGAGGTGAGGGAGATAACTTATTGATAAGTTAATGGGAACAGCACTTTTGTTTTATTGTGCTGCATTTTGTTTTATTGAGTTGTAGTGATAGAATAGTAGATGGGTATCACCATCACATTTAAGCACAGGACGTGGCAATTTGGTTATTTTTCTGATAAATAAGGCCTATCAATACCAAATTAGAGAATTCAACCCATTTTCCAGCCCATATTTCCATAGTGTTCTTTAGAAGTCCATCTCTCTCAGGGCACAGACATGTTTTGCTGAAGGATATGCTTGGGTAAGGAGTTTTGTTGGACATATTTTATTAGTTAATTTCATACATATTTATTGCACACGTGTTTTGTGTCATAAAATATAACAGACATTGGAGTGTGTAGCAGCAAATCAGACGTGGGCCTTGCCCTCAAAGGCCTCCAAGCCTAATCATCTCATAGGCAAGCTCTGAATTGTACCTGTCTACCAGATAACAGCCTTCAGTTCTTCTTCCTTCTTTTACACAGATATCAATGCTTTGGCCCATAGAATATGGTGAAGTAATGCTATACCATGTAGGGCCAGCCTTCATGAGATCTGAAGGATTCTGCTTTATCCATTTCTCTGTTTCTCTGGATCCATGGCTGGTCATGTAAGAAGTCTAACTGCCCTAAGATCACCATGTTATGAGGAAGTCATTTGAACCAAGGCATCTAATAAATAGCCAGGACTTCTGCCACCAATGTGTGGTCCTAGTCTAGCTATTCCTGTCCTTCCCACATATTTGAGCCCCTTCTTTGTGTTCTCACTGGATCCTTTGACCCACAGAATCATGAGCAGAATAGAACGGTGGTTGGTGTGCACCCATTTTGTAGGGTGGTCTGTTAGGCAGCTGTGGGTGGTTGTAACACTCAGTGTCTGGTCTATCTTTGATTCATAGAGCCCATGATTGGCACATGCTGAGTGGTCAAGGAATGTTCATTGTACTTTAATACATTGTATGTCTCTATTTCTCTGTATTTGTACCCCTGAATTTGGGACTCCCTTACTTATTCTGAAGAAGAGTCAGATTCAGATTTCCCAGAGAAGAGATGACACAAAGGCAGAAATTAGGACATAAACTGTACGTTTCTGACTGACTCCACAGGATCAGACTTCACGGGACATCCCAAGGCTAATCTCTCTCTCCCTTCGCCTCCTTTTCCACTACACATACTTTTCAGAGCTTCAAAGTCAGCTTGGTCTTCACACATAGATTCTTGAAGATTTCAGGTATGAGAGTGAGGATGCCTTCTCTCTTTCCCCTGGAAGTTTTGTGTCCCCTATCAGAACATCGGTTTCCATGGAAACATGCCAGATACTTCAAACCACCTTTATGCATCATTTCTGGCTGATCCGTGCCTTGATCTCCTCTGACGATCTTCACAAAACCTATGTTGAGCCAATTGACTGCCCTACTTCTTCTAGTTCCTTTAAGTTATCCCTCTCTAGTTCTTGAGTTATTAATTCTTAATCTTCCTCATGTTCTGTACAGAGTCCTGGTGTTCCTGTGAACTCCGCTGTTTTCCTCCGCACAGGTGGGATATTTCTGCACACCCATCCCCATAGGATCAGGTATATCTCTGACTGACTCATGTATTGCCAACTTGCAGAGCCTATTGGTCCTTCTAACCCAGCATGAACAAACAAATGATCTCTTCTCTCCTGGTCGCCTAAGCTTTATACCTTGGACTGACCTTCACATCTTTCCTCTTCTTACCCTTGTGTTCAATCAGCCCTCTGGCCTTGTAGACTCTTTTCCAGATGTCACTCACACCTGCCTCCTGCATTCATTCCTGCTGCCATTACCCTAGGCAGACATCATTACCGCTTACTGTTCTTTTCAGTGCCTCTCTCCTCTCCATGTTAGCCCACCCACAGTGTAATATTTATTCTCTAAATATATGTTGGCCAATGCTTCTACTCCCCTGGGGAAACCCCTGCAGTGATTCTCCAGTCTCTCCTTAGTTAAGACAAACACTTCACCTGGCATCAGTCATCTTCAATTTATCTGTTCACCTGTATGTCTCATTTTTCTCTTTTACTACAGCAAAACTAGATTATTTTGTCCTCAGGCAAGCACAAGTCTTTTCTGCAATTGGGACTAGGCTTGTGAAGTTCTTTTTTTCTCTAGAGCCCTTCTTCCTTCTCCAAGAGCCTACTTACTTTCAAAGACCATTGGAAGTCTACTTCCTCCATCCTACCCCAACTGACACAGCCCCCTTCTCCAGCCCATCCAAGGGAGGCCTATTTTTTTTATTATTTTTTTTTTGGTTGAGTTCACAAAACCCTTGGTTGACGATTGCTGGGCTCTGCATTGTGGATATCTGAGCACAGCCCTGAGACCTGCCAGCAGCCTCTAACCATGCTGAGCGCTGGGGCAATGCACACAGGAGGCGCTGTCTTAATATTTGGGGGGAATGAATGGACTTGACATCAGTTGAAGCTCAGACTCTGATTTGGATTATGTTCCACTTGCCTCCTGGCATGCCCCTCTGCTCCTCCCGGCTTATCAAAAGCCATCCATCCTTGGTGTAGATTCCTTTTTCTCCTTGAAGCAGTTCCAGATCATCCCCACACAGCCATCTCTGGCCTTTGGATGGTTCTTTTCCTTCTCTGCATTGCTGCTTGGCAATTAATCACACGCTGGCTTGTGACATTTCTTGTGAGCTGTTATTCATCTCTTGTATACTCTTTCACTTTCCTCGCATTTACGTCTTATCTCTTCAAGTTCCCTGAGAGCACAGAGCATATCTTTGGTGTTCCTTTTTCTCCCTCAGTGCCTTACTTGCTTGTCATGGCTGCTCTATAAATAGTTTTGGAATATCAAAGTATTAACCTTTTTCAGGTGAGCCCTACATTTCTTTTAAAACAGTGGTCTCTGAGGCCTTATGCCAGACAGTAACTATTGTAGGACTTTCTCTGACTCGTGGGGGGGAGGGGGCGCGTGAGGGTGACGTTTTGGCACCTCGGGGCCTTTGGATGCCCTTTAAGTCGTATGATAACAATGACTGACTCACCCTGAAGGCCACTGTATGTTAAGCCTAATACATTATTTCATTTAATCCTTATACTGGTCCTACGGGGGTAATTATTATTTTGATTCTGTTTTACATATTAGGAAATTAAGGTGCAGAGAAAAGAAGCAATTTTTCTGACTCATAGGTTGTATGTGTGTGGTGTGTCAGGATTTTGAGCTCTGGTCTGAGGTCAGAATGTGAGATTTTAGCCACTGTTCATGATACACCTTGATCACATATATTAAAAAAAATCAGCCCTATACTTGACATTTTTACTGCATTTGCGAACTATTTTCATATGTAGACTCATATTTTATTGACTCAACACCCCTTATGAGGAAATTGGGGCACTCCTATTTCATCCCTATGCTTATTATTTATGTTTTTAGATCTCATCCTCCTCTGTAATCTTAGGCATTTGATGCTGCTGCTAATTCCTCCTCTCTTGTAAAATCAACTTCTCTATCTTGACTCTGCTCAGTACATCATTAGGCACTTATATTGATTAAGAATGCATTTAGTCGTTAGTAACAAAAGCCTCAATTTACAGTAGCTTAAACAAATAGGGTTTCTATTTCTTAATAAAACAAGAATTCTGGAGTTAGGCAGCTGCTGCTGTTGATTTAGTGGCTCAAGAACATCTGGCCTGGCTTCTCCGCAATTCTCTTAGCCTTTCTCTCATTCTTGACACCTCATGTTGGCAAGATGGCTGCTGCAGTTCCAGACATGCTGACTCTTCAAGGCTGGTGCAGGAGGTTTACCCTCTCCCTCCCCCCAGGGCATGTCTCATTGGCTAGCATGTACCTCTGGCTATTTGGGGCTGTGAGGATGGTGGGGAAAGCACATGTTCAGCTTGGAACATTGCATTTTTAAGAATCCAGGGTCATGTTAGCAAGGAGCAAGGGAGCAATGGCTGGTGGAGGAAACTACTAACCGTTGTCCACAGTACTTGTGGACTCTTAAGTGAATAGATACATCAACAAACAAATCAACTTAAGCTTATTTATTCTTTAAGTTAAGCAAGTAATGTGTAACTGCATTCTTAGTATAAAAAAACAATCCAGGGTTGCCTGGGTGGCTCAGTTCGGTTAAATGTCTGGCTGCAGCTCAGGTCATGATCTCACGGTTTGTGGGTTTGAACCCCACGCCCGGCTCTGTGCTGACAGCTAGCTCAGAGCCTGGAGTCTGTTTCGGATTCTGTGTCTCCCTCTCTCTCTGACCCTCCCCTGCTCAAGCTGTTTCTCTCTGTCTCTCAAACAAACAAACAAACAAACAAACAAATCCAGAGTGCCAAAGAACACAGAGTAAAGAGAAAGTTTGCCTGTTTAAAATTGTATTCAGTTTTGAAAGATAGAGCATGAGTGAGGGAGGGGCAGAGAATGGGAGACACAGAATCCAAAGCAGGCTCCAGGCTCTCAAATGTCAGCACAGATTCCATCATGGGGCTTGAACCCACAAACTGTGAGATCATGACCTGAGCCAAAGTCAGAGGCTAAACTGATTGAGCCACCCAGGTGCTCCTGAAAATTCACCTGCCTAAACCACCCTGACCACACTCCCCTCCCTGGAGATAATTACTGTTTTCAATATGATGAATCCTTTCTGATATATCTCCAAGCATGGCTAAGGATGTCACACGTGGGTATGTGTGTGTGTGTGTGTGTGTGTGTGTGTGTGTATGAATAGAAACACTCAAGTGTTCATATATTCCCATATATTTATACAAAAGCAAGTGTTGAGTTTAAATTTTCTTTTCTACATAGAATAATATGCTTTTTCCATAAAATGGGAATATCTTGGAGGTTTTGGTTTTGCTCTGTTCTTTTTCTAGTATGTCTTGGAAATTCCATGCCCATACTGATAGATCTTTCTCATTCTTAAAAAAAAATTTATTTATTTATTTTTGAGAAAGAGAGAGAGAGCACAAGCAGGGGAGAGGGATAGAATGAGAGGGAAACACAGAATCTGAAGCAGGCTTCAGGCTCTGAGCTGTCAGCACAGAGCTTGATGCCGGGCTCAAACCCATGAAGTGTGAGATCATGACCTGAGTGGAAGTCGGACGCTGAATTGACTGAGCCACCCAGGTGCCCCAGATCTCCCTCATTCTTCATCCTGGCTGCACGGTATCCCGTATTGTGGATGTGCCATGGCCAATTTAATCTTCCTCCTGTTTCTGGAAGTTTGGCTTGTCTTACCCCATGTCTGGATGAGGGAGGCACTGTTGGTTAGAGGATCAGTGACTTTCATTGGTTGTACACCTGGTAAGGTGGAGTGCTTCAGAACCAGGTGTCAGGATTTTCCAAGAGCTGCCACATGGCGGAGAAAGGCTATGGCTGAGGCCACGCCGTGGGGTTCCGTGAGGATCCTGACATTGGCGGAGACAATTCCTCCGGCAATACTGATTGGTGTCAAGACCACACATCAAAAGACTTCCAACAAAAGAGCTGACAGAAACATCAACATAGTTTTATATATTAAAAAATGACCTCAAAAGTTTTTCTTCCTGAAATGATGTATTACAAGCATCCATACTTTCTCAAAAAGAAGTCATTTTGGTTCTGTTCTGGAGTCTATTTCTTAGGTAAAAGGGTGACAACAAAGCTGAATTTCTTGGGCTTTATGACTTTCTGAAGATCTCAGTGGGAGTGATCATGCCACATTAGGGCAGTTCCAGAGAATCATCAAAGTCTTTCTTCTCCCTTGTCTCTGAGGGTGGGGGTAGATTTGCAAAAGTGCTCATATTTGAAAGTGTAATGTACACGTTAACACATGTAAAAGGCAGTACGATCATATAATGGTGCATTAAAGCTTCTGGAAGATCAAATAAAAGTTCCGCATATCTGCTATTTTCTGGGAGGCCGCAGAGAAAGAACCACCTACCTGAGCGGAATTTGTGGCCCTTCTCATTGTGTATCTGCTTAAAATGAATGCAGAAGGCACGTTGCATCCTGCAGAAATGCTCTCTGACTTGCTTTAGGTGTGGATTCAAACTTGGATGGTCAAGGCATGGTTTGTCAGCGGCTGCACATATTAATCAAGGTCAAAGGAAGGGTGGGTGTGGAAAGACAGGACAGTTTTCCTTGAGCTTGGCTGATGCGTACAAACCAGAAGGAGGACATTCCACGGCAGGGAAGGAAAAACATCATTTTCCTTCTGTTTCTGTCAAAGGCAAGGCTTATTTACATAGACTAAAATGTTAATTTTTCTCAAAAATCAAAGCCACTGGCAGACCATTCAGTAAAATTCATGTGTGTGTGGTTAATATCGGATGCCCTCTTGCTCTAGGAGAGTGTTATTTTTTTTCTAAAAACATCTGGAACTCATTTATACTTGTATTACACGTATCTGTGCATTCATATAGATGGTTGACTCTGTGTTCAGTGAAATGTCATAATTTCTTTTACAGCAGATTCGAAAGAGAAAACGCTGCTTAAAGTGGAGCATTATAAATGGAAAAGGAAATGAAAGTGTGTGTGAGTGAAGTGAGGATCACGAAAGTGATCCATGTATCAGGGAGTCAATTTTTGTATGGGCTAGAAAACTTTTCATAACAACTGGGAGGCAAGGAGCAAATTTTAGAAATAGGGTTTCACCACTGATTATATGATGTGCTCTGGACTTGGGCTGCCATTTGAAGCCCTGCTGATGAATTTAGCTTTTTTTTATCAGCATTTAATAAGGGTGTTTTTTTATCAGCATTTAATAAGGGTGTTTTTTATCAGCATTTAATAAGGATGTGTGCTTAGGAGGTACTGGCCTTGTTAATTCATTGGCTTGCAGATGTAATTAAAGAGGGTAAGTTTGGTTTGGGAAGGCACAAATACCAATTCCTTTTGGGCTCCCAGCACGGAGGAAAAAAAAAAAAAAAGAGTTCTTTTACTGATGATTCTCAATGGATAATTTTAGGAAATTACATGAAAAGTACCAGAATTTTCAGAAATTTAATTATTTTCATGGTAAGTGCCGTGATCTCAAAAATAAATAAGATTATGCCTACTCTCGGGGAATTCTCTGATTACGGAGAGTGTGCAATTACATAATTCAGGCAATGAAGCTTTCCTCTTAACTCAATAAAAACATTCCAATGTTGGGATAATTCAGTGGCCAGTGGTAATGAACTGCCCTGGTAGTTCACACAGTTAACAGCTACACTGAGGCCTGGGCCTTGACCGGCAGCACTGAGCAGATGGGAGACTGGGGGGCCCCGTGGATCATTCCTGGATCATTTCTCTGCTCTATCCCTACTCACTCCCTTGGTGATCTTATCCAGTCACGTTTCTTTAATACCATCTGTCTGCTAATGGCTTCCAAATATATCCTGCAGCGTGGACCTTTTGCCTGAACTACAGCCTCACATATCCAAGTGTCTATTTGATAACTCCATTTGGTCCAATGGGCACCTCAAACTTGACATTTCCAAACCTGAACTTCTAATAATCTCCTGTAACCAGCTCTACCAGAAGCTTCATCTTGGTTAAAGAAACCTCCTTCTTCTAAAATCTTGGCACTATCTTTGACTCTCTCTCTCTCTAACTCTTTTCATGTAGACCATCAACATGTCCTGATGTCTCCTTCCCCTCAACTGCCACCATTTTGGTCCAAGTCGCCATCATCGTCTACCTCCTAGCTGACCTTATTGCTTTTACTCTTGACCCTCTGCAGTCAAACCCCAACCCTGCACCCATATGATCTTGTTAAACCATGTCACATGATTTTCTATGTCATCCAGAGTCAAAGTCAAAGTCCTGTAAAGCCCAGCATGATCTTGCTCCATATTAAATACTCAAACATCGTCACCTACCTGTCTCCTCCTTGCGCTGTTTTCCTCTTCGGTCACACTGACCTGCTTGGGTTTCTAGAACATGCCAGCACACTGTGCTTCAGGAAATTTACACTTTAATCTCTTTCCTGAGGGCTCTGCCCTAGACAGTTACATGATGCACTCTCACTTGCTTGAGGCATTCTAGTCCTTTATCTAAAACTGTATCTTTCTTCTTGCATCACTTAAGAGATTGTATGAATTTGAATCTTTGCTCCTCCACTTGGTAACCATATGAGCTTGGGCAAAAAATTAAGATGCTTTAATTTCTCCAACTCTTAAACGGTAATAATAATAACAGTATTATGTTGAATCGTGAGGTTTTCATGTCTGTGGAGCATTGGTAAGTGTGGTAAATGGCAAAGTGTTGGTAAATTTAATATGGCTCAGGCTAATATTTACCTCATGGTGGTCTGATAATGATTAGATGAAGTAATGCATGAGAAGTGCATTGTGCAGTGCCTGGTCCACTGTAAACCATAAAAATGGCAGGCTATTAATATTCCTAAATAAAGTCCCCAATGGGTCAGGCAAGGGCCTCCAAAATCTGGCCCCTGAGGCTTATTTACACTCACCTTCTTTTGTGTTTTATACTTTTCATACCGCATGTTGACAGTGAAGAACTTAGTTTGAGTTTCTAAACTCAGCTGGCTCTCTCATGTCCATTTGGCTTTGATTCTACCAGTCCCTCTTTTTGGAATCCATCCTCCACTATGGTCCTTAGGATCTAACACATTTCTCTCCTCTTCCACCTCTGTATAGATGTCTCTGTTCCATTCAATTTCATCTTCCTCTCTGCTATTTCTGAGCATTGAAAGAAGTCATTGCATGCATCACAGGATAAATTTATATGTCTATCTCCTTTACTTGACCCTGACTTCCTCTGGCACAAGGTGGTATCTTATTCATTTGTATCTTTAATATCTTGCACAGTCTGACACCAAATAGCTCCCCATAAATATTAGGTGAGTGAATGAAATAATGAACAAGGTGAAAATATGGAGACCCCATTTTAAGATAGCTCTCATATACCATTCAAGGAGAAGCTAAGAAGAAAGACAAACCACGTAGGCACAATGAAATGAACACATTTCAGAAATCAAGGTAAGTAGGGCTTGAGGATATAATAGGGCAGGGAGAGAAATAGCACTGGGAAGCAGAGATACCAAAATGAATTTGATCTGAGAGGATGGCTACTTGCCTTTTGGCCCCTTTATAGTTCCTGATCGTGTGGCTGGCCTTTGTCCCATGGATAACTGCAGGAAGCAATTTTCTGCCAGAGGGTGAGCCGGTGGGCTCTGGGGTTGTATCTTCATTCTGAGTGATGTGCTGCCGAAGTCCTAGGATGGAGAGCAGGTTTTTACAGCTGCTCTTTTAGAGGCCCCAGGCTACTCTGGCTTCAGAACAGAATCTTGAATGATTTTTAATTCAACCAAATTAATGGAGGAAAATTCCCCTGCACAACAGAACATTCTGGACAGCACCAATGCTTTTAGATCTCCACACATACCAGGGTTATTGGGTTTGTGGCTTGGGGCTGGGGCTGAGCAGAAGACCCCTGCTTGCTATGGCTTGTTGAAGTGATACAAACCAAGTCTATTTTCTGTAGACCATTGACCTTCTATCTGGATGTGAAAAAGGGCTGGTCTGGAGAGAAAAACTCCTATGATTGTTGTATTTTCCTCCAGTCCCTGGGACTAAAGTGAAGTGGTGATTATAGGAAAGATAAAGTTAAATTATATTAATATCCTGCTCAGTTAGGTTCTTTACCTTGTGAGGATGTTTCCTAACCATAGCACATAGACTTTAGGTCATAGTCAGACTATCTTATATATCTATGTTTCTGTTTTTTCTGGTGGCTATCAGAGCACCTTGCAAATGGACAGTGTTCAATGAATTATGATCCTAATCTGGACCTTTCCAACCATCTAGACAAGGAGCTGGTCTATTTTGCTTGACTTCATCTAGAACAATAAGACTAAAAGGGAAGGATCTCTTATACTTTTGTTTTATAACTTATTTGTGGAATACAGGACAACTGAAGATTTTCTAGTCTGGTCTGATTTGGTGGGCCTTAAAATAAGCATTATCTAGTGAAGGGATGCACGTAACTTTGTAGCATCATGGCAGTTAAGGGAAAAGGTTAAATGCATGGATTTTTGCAGTGAAAGTCTCTTGTCTTCAAATCTTCTCTCTGATACGTGCTAGGCAAATAACTCTTTTGTGCCTCCTCTCCTGATTTTCTAGACGGGAATGGTTATGGTACCTGTTGTTCAAGAAAAAAAACTATTCTGACTTTTGTTGAAATGGTAAGGAAGACATCTCAGGACTATTTCAATAAGAGAATGGCAATAAAAGAGAGACATGAAGATCAACTCTACATACACCAAAGAGCTGGGGATTTACAGTCAAAGAAGAGGATGCAGTGGTCAGCAGATGGAGAATTGCTAAGAGAAGACATCAAGGGCAGGAAATTCTTGCTAAACCAACTTAAGGGGATTCTTGTTGATTACAATCCAGGGTAGTCAGATATCGAGGGGGATGCAGAATTTGTTCAGATGTCAAGGACGCTCAGAGATTAGGGATAAGGAATCCTCTCTAAACTGGCTTAGCAGGAATCTTGCTAAAACTGAACTCAGCAAAGATGGGCATGGAAGCCCAAGGTTGACTCCTCACCACAAAGAGGGCTGGGAGGAGCCTGATGAAAGTTTCACCAAGGAAAGAATATTTGTCACTGTGTCCTGAGAGTAAATAGTTGACATATTTAAAGTGTTTGGCACAGCACTTGGCAATGAACCAATATTAACTAATAAAATCAGGCTTGCTTTCTAGGGAACATAACATGAAGCAGGGGTGTAGCACACTCCCCTTTTGTCTAGGCATCTCTGAGGTGTCAGATGGTTAACCTCTATGGAGAGAGTCCTAGCCTGGCTCTGATGAGGAGGAGTGGGCCAGGACCCAGCGGTCTTCATCTCAGTCTGACCTCTAGGATGACCTAAGTCGGGCAGTTTGCTCTTGGGGCATGGAAAGCATTCAGAGGAAGTGTTAGGGCTTCTCCTTCTCTAGAAAGCCTCTTAGACTTCATGGGGGATAGGCTTGATCTTTTCTGAGTGTCCTAAAGGAGGATTTCCTTATGTATATGGGACTTTACAGCTTTTAAACAACCCTATACAATGAGCTTCCTAAAGTGACATTTGGCTCCCCCTAATGCCCTAGGAGAAAGAGGACCTTCACCCCAATAGAAAAGGGCAGACAGGTGTGTTCCAGAAGCCTGGAAGATGCCAATGGGGATACCTTTGGGGGCTAAGTCTGGGGTCCAGCTGTGCTATCGAATCCCTCCACCCTGATTACTGCAGGAATTGTCTACCAAAGATCTGCCCATGCAACATGCCTGCAGCTAAGGTCATTTTCCAAGGGAAGATGGGGAGGAAAAGATCTACAGGGAGAAAAAAGTTGAGGTCTCCTATATCATTGGTAATAGTCAACCCTTGGCTTCCGATAGAAAAGGTTGTTGGGACTTTGAGCTGATATGTCTCATCCAGTTGGTCTTCGGATATGCACCTTCACCTGGTTTCCCCCTGTGGCCCCACGTGTCAAGGAGAGGTGCTCAGCAGGGTCCCCCTTATCAGTGGCCGAGAGGGGTGAAAGTGAGGAGGAAGAGGATTAAAAGTGCAGAGGTACCGAGCCTGCATGTAATGAAGGAGCTGCAGACACTCATCAATAGCTCAAATGTGAGCAGTGACTGGGAAAGGTCTCACCACGAGCTCTCAATCCCCATGAAAAAGAATCGAGGGTATCAATAGGCTGGCAAGATATTATTATTTATTGGAGTGACCTTTGTTGCTAAGTAACAGCATGATTTTCAGACTGTATTAAAAAATTATAATTGGCATGAGCTTAAAATAATGTGCACCGGCGTTGGAGACATTAAGCCGCATGGCGGGGATGTAAATTAGCCAGAAAGGTTCATGGGGGGGGTCAGTGCAATTGTCAGATAATGCTGAACCAAGTCAAATTAATTTCTAATAATTTGTAGAAGGTAGGCAGCAGAGAACCACGAAGCTCCTGGAAGCTGTAGGAACCGCAAAGCTTGGGTGTCAGGCTAGAAATATGGGACCTCACCCATGCCAAAAAGCATTAAAACCAGCCGTTGAAATTCCAGAAACGACATTTTCTAAGTTCAGACTTAATCTCATTACAACTCCTATTTTCTTGACTTTCCTCGGCCGGAAATTCAGTAATGAGTGAGGGCCAGAGGGGGTCTCTTACCCCCAGGCTGTCAGCCTCAATGCTGTCCCTGAATTTTAACCAGGGTTAGAACACATTCAAGTGTCAGCAACAGGTTAAGTGCTGGACTGGTCATTAAGCTAGGTGCAATTCCTTCTCAGCAGGCCGAAAATCTAAATAAGCTAGGTAGGCAGAACACCAGGTAAATTAAGATGCATCTTATCTTTTCACCCCACTGTGAAATGGAATCTTAATGTACAGAGGCCCTTGTGGGGAGAAAAGTAAACTCTGGCTCTGGAGTCGGAGCACAGGGTTGGGCCCGTGGTGCAGGAAGGAGAGCTGGGGGTGAGTGGGTCTTGCTGCCGTTCCCAGGGATGTAGACTGTGTGAGGGCAGAAAGCTTATCTCCTGGTTAATTCTTGTGAACTCCTGGAAAGGTGAGTGAGGGCACAGAGGGAGTTGTGTAGCTGGAGCCATCTGAGAAGTTTTAATGTCTTGTTTTGTAATCTGCTGGCCATGGCAACTAGGTAGAGAGTGGCACCATCGTGGGGCTGTTTGTAATGATGAAGAGAATAAGGGGAGGAACTGGAGGCTAATGTTCTGGACTGTACTATGCAATGCTGCTCCTCCAGCAATCTGGGAATGAGCTCTGATGATTCGGAGGAAGGGCCGCCTTTCTGTGGTAGAAACTGCTGATGCTCATGGATACCTGTGCCCATCCTCTTGTTGGCAAGTAGATGGGCCATATTTTCCAGCATCAAGGAGCAGCATCTCACCCTGGGGAAGGGAGCTACACAATAGAATGATGTCCTGAGGTAGGATTTTGAGCAGCACAGAAGCCCAGTGGGAGACATTATTCTTAAGTACTAATAAGAATGGTTGATTTATTATTCTGTGACTTTATCAAATAGGTCTGGCCCATCTCCTCATCTAATTAAGAAGCTCCAAGGGACTGAGTTTTCATGGTCAGACAAATCTGCATTCACATCTCTGTCTGCACTCAGCCCTCTGATCTTGGACAAGTTACTTAAATTCTCTGGGCCTCCCTGTTTTCTTGTGTAAGACTGAGACGGTGATAGACTTCCTTTGAAGTTGTGAGAATAGGATGAGGTGGGTTTGGAGGCACAGAGCTCAGCGCTTGGTACACAGTCAGTGTTCAATAAATCTCTTTTTGTATAATCATTATTATTCATAATGGGGGAACCTTAGAGGAAACACTGAGTTCACCAAACTCCTTGTTCTGTAGACGAAGATTTGATGAATGGAACACCAGATCACAACTTCTTAAAAAAATGTTTATTTAGTTTTGAGAGAGAGAGAGAGAGAGATAGAGAGAGAGAGAGAGAGAGACAGAGAGAGAGAGAGAGAGACAGAGAGAGAGAGGGAAAGGGGCACAGACAGAGGGAGACACAGAATCCGAAGCAGGCTCCAGGCTCCGGGCTCTCAGCACAGAGCCTGAAGTGGGTCTCAAACTCATTGACGGTGAGATCATGACCTGAGTTGCTTAACCCACTGAGCCACCTGGCCCCCTCAGAGGATTTGGTCTTTTGTGATTTCTGAAATTTCTCAGTCCTTACTGTTAGCTCAAGATGCCCAAGAGATGCTTGAAAGATGTTTGCTACAAACCCTTGGAGTCATAGTGTTCGAGGAGAGATTATGTGTCACAGGATTGTTATGGAGATATGTTATAAGACAAACGAACATTTAACTTCAAGTTATCCTGAGGATGCTCAACATCTAATTTGAGATCAACAGAAAAGTAGATTTTCTTTTTGTCCCTTCTATTGAGCGTTAGCAAGAGCCAAGGATTTTTAACTTTTTATTTTTCAGAATTTCTAAGGACTTAAGATAATCTGCTTTAAGTCAGCATATATCTTTTCCGGATTATAATGATATGTTCATTATAGAACATTTGGAAAAAATAGAGAAACATGCAATGAAAGAAATAGGAACCACAATGGCAATGACAAACTAGTTGTGCCACCCAGAAATAGTACCCAGACATGGTTACTTTTCTGTGTCTTTCCTTTGCCTTTCTTTATTTCAAGCACATTTAGAGTTATATGTGTAATTCTTCATTTTAAAAAAGTCCAGCTTTTTTGAGATTTTATTATATCATGGATACACTCTCCACTAGCATTGTTCTTTGAGAATGAAAAGGATTTTTAATGGCCACACAAATACTCTATCGTTTGTACGAACCATAATCTATTTAACTATGCTCTAAGTGTTGAGCGCGTAGATGGGTTTTAGTTATAAATGACTCTTCGAAGACAGCTTCCATTTGATTCATTCCTTGCTTTTCCCCAGCCTGCTTTCTTCTCCGGGAGGCTTAGTTGTGGGGTTAACTCAATTGACCTGCCGCCCTCTGACTTCCAGTTGGTTTCGGTCAATTTGGGACCCGGGCAATTGGATTATCTGTTTTCCTGACTCACTCCTTGCTTTGACCGAAGGGCCTAGCACCCCCGTCAGGTGGGCTCTTTCCAGGCTCTGCCTCTTCTCTGTAGCCCTTCAGCACAGGAATGTAACAGCCCTGTGGTTACAGATCCCAGAGGGCTAATCTATCCCTGTGTACTTTCCACACCCGTCTCGCACTTTTGTAAATAACCCCTTGTTAAACTTGCTAAACTTATTCTACTTTGAGTTTGCTATCCAATTCCTGGTAGCACGCTGACTGTTGTAACAATTTTATGATTTGTAACTAAGTCGTGACTTGTATCAGTCTTTATATACGTGTCTGATCATTCGAAGGAAATTTCTAGAAGCCGGTGATAGTCCTCACCTGTCAAGTGAGATGAATAATAATACCCAACTCACAGGGTTGTTGGGAGGATAAATGCGATAATGTATGAAAATTCTTTAGAGCCTATAAATTGCTTTACACATATAAGGCATAGCTTATTATCACTACCTACTTAACCCGGAGGGAGCCTTGAAGTACTTTGGTCTGGTTCCAGGCTGAGATTTTGCAATATTAATCTTTGCAATGTTTTGAAAACCCAGAAGTAGCTGTGGCTAACAGGTTCTTTTGCCTTGCAACTATAAACTTCACATTCTTGGCTTCTCAACTCCAAGAAGAAGTGACCCTAGGAACTGCTCTGTTTTGTCCACATAGTTGGCAGGCCATTATTTCTGTATGGAATTTAATAAGGAGACGTGGGCTGTGGGCTCCCTTGGGTGGCATAGCCAATATGTGATTGGAAGTAGAGCTGACCCAGGAGAATTCACTCACCTCCTAAAAGTGAGCAGTCTCTTTTGAGCTCCTGGGCTGATCTAGGCCAGTGTGTTCAACAAGGATCTGTTTTAAAAAAAGTCCATTCAAGCACGTAAGGTAAAAATTGCCTTATTGGCTTTTTGTCTGAAATTTTGGCAGAGCATAGACAGATTTCAGCATTTATTGCCCTTTGAGTGATTTCCAGCTTTGTTCCAGGAAAAATACAATTAATCTTGTAGCAGCCGCTCTATCAATCCATACAAGGGGCAAGTTGTTTCAGATGTCACGTGGAATCTCCACGTTCTTTGGCTGTGCTCATCTTTTTGGCTGAGGGTGAGTGTGATGCACACCAGGGGAAGCCTCTTGCTTCCACTGGTGTAAATGTCTGCGAAGCCCCCAACGCTCACACAGGGTGGGGGCTTTGTGCATCCAGCTGTGCTCCATCAGCCCAGGGAACACATCTGGGAAAGTAGGTGTGAGGGGCCCTTGTGAGTGTCGGAGGTGCAGCATGGGTCGTGGGGGGTGGGGTGAGCAAGGTCTGGTTGACTTGCATTTGTCCTGGACACCATGCTGTTTGGCTCTGTGGCTGAAAAAAGGGGGAGACGTGAAGTCCCAATGTCTTGAGATGGGGCCATTGGCTCGTATCTGCATATGTTTTTTGTTCTTGTAGTGGTGTGTAATAGCACAAGGTCTCATCAGTCAGATCCCGGCCAGCCTGCAGCCTGAGGGCCATGGAACACATTTCCTTTCTTTCCAACAGCTCTGCAGAGCCTTGTATAGGCTGGACTCTAAGCCTCGCCTCAGCTGGTTTAATTTCTCTGCCTTGATTGTCACCTGTACTGATTCTGGGAAAGACAATATTCTAGTCCTCTCTTGGTCACCAAACTAATATATTATCTTAAATTCCTTAACAGTCTCTGGGTCGGGACTTCTTCATCCTTTTTTTAAATCTCTCATTTTCTTGAATGTTTATTTATTTTTGAGAGAGAGAAAGAGCGTGAGCAGGGGAGGGCAGAGAGAGAGGGAGATGCATGATCTGAAGCAGGTTTCAGGCTCTGAGTTGTCAGCACAGAGCCCAACGCGGGGCTTGAACTCCCAAACCATGAGATCACGACCTGAGCCAAAGTCGGACGCTCAGCTGACTGAGCCACCCAGGCGCCACCTACTTCTTCATCTGTAATAAGAAGTTAGCTCAGATCACAATTTCTCAAACTTCTTCCTTCAAGGACATCTCTGATTATTCCTCCCACCTATTGCCTTGCTCTCCTGCCAAATTGAATAAATTATGACTTTAAAAAAATTTTCCCAGTAAAAAGTCTAATTCATCCCTTGTTAGTTTTAACCACTGAAATGTCCATTTCTCAGGGTGCCTGGTGGTTCAGTTGGTTAAGCGCCTAACTCTTGGTCTCAGTTCAGGTCATGATCTCATGGTTTCATGGGTTCGAGCCTTACATTGGGCTCAGCACTGACAGCATGGAGCCTACTTGGGATTCTCCATTTTCCTCTCTCTCTGCCCTTCCCCCACTCATGCTGTCTCTGTGTCTCTCAGAATAAATATAAATAAATAAACTTTTTAAAAAGTTAAAAAAATGTCCATTTCTCCCCATGCACTCAGTCACCACCATGGTCTAGCCACATGGATTCCCTCACTTGCTTCCTAAGTATGTCCTGGTCACTTGCTTCCACCATATAATCAGAGGCTCTGGGGAGCTCCCCTCTTGCATGGCCTAAAACTCTTACAATGCCTTCCCACTGCCTGGGTAATAAAGTCCAAAATGTTAAATGGATGACCTACAGGCATTGATCTGTCTCTGTAGTGTCACCCATGTTCCCCACTCTTCCCTCATTTTCTAGGATGGCCACTTTGGCTTTAGTCCAATAGGACCTGTATATCAGCTCCTTCCTGTGCTTCCCATCTTTCTGTCTCATTTGTCAGTGTCCAGACAGGGTCAGATTCCTTTGTTATGAGCTCTACAGCTGAGTTCCCCTCCTTCACAGCATTGTCTTGGGGGTGCGGGTCATCACATTGGATCTGCCCACAGATCATGGGCTGCACCTGGCCTGGCAGGGCATTCCTAGCATTTGGCACAGGGCCTGGCACAAAATAGATATGCCACGGATAAATGGTAAGGGAAGAAAGGGAAGAAAGAGTGCAGTTATTCTGGATAAATATTCTGTTTCCATTGGATTCTCTGAAATAGGGGACATGACACAAAGTGCCCCAATTCCCAGGGCAGGTTGAAGCCAGCACTTGCCACTCCATGGGTGCAGCACATGGCGGCGGGGCGGGGGGGGGGGGAACAATCTTTCCCTGCTTTCACTGGTATTTTCCCTTTTATCCTTGCTGTGGGTAGAAGGAGGTGATGTGATGCTGGTGCCAGGGGCAGCCTCTAATCGGCTCCTCTGATTGATGAGCACTGGGACGAGTCAGGCAGAGCACTCTACAGAGTGGAATTCAATGCAGGAATCATTAGTTCTGGTGGTGGATATTAACAAAGAAGATAACAGGCTTTCTTTTTTCCCCTGCACAGAAGAGCTTAGACATCATCCAGGCTAGTGTTTCCCCAGTCTCCCCATTTGTCATCATCTTCTGGGAAGTGGGATAAAATAGAGATTCCCAGGCCCAATGCACAAAGTTTAATTCCATAGGTCTCTGTAACTTCTGATTTATTAGATTAGGTCTATGGTGGGACTTAGACCTCTGTATTATTAACTGGAGACCCTCAGGGAGGCAGATGCTTAGCCAGATTTGGGAATCACTGATCGAGAACCCAACCCCCTTACTTTATTGCATCCTTTTTTAAGTGTTAATTTATTTTTAAGAGAGAGAGAGAGAGAATGTGGATGAATGCATGGAGAGAAGCAGAGATAGAGGGGGACAGAGGATCCAAAGCGGGCTCTGTGCTGACAGCAGAAGAGTCTGATGTGGGGCTTGAGCTCATGAGCTGTGAGATCATGACCTGAGCTGAAGTCCAACGCTTAACTAGCCACCCGGGGGTCCCTACTCGGCTTCATTAGAATAGCTTTGAATGACATGTCGACATAACACCAGGCACACATTTGTTTTGTTTAGTTTTTTCTCTTTGGGAACTGTTACATATTTTATTTTTATGCCATGTTTACTTTTTCAAAGTGCTCTTACCACTCTTTTCTCATCTCATTCTTATTCAAGCCCTTGAAGGTCAGAGGGACTGCCACCGTCATCCTCTGCAGCCAATGTGGACACCAAGGGGACAAGTGACCCATGAGTGGCCCCGATGGCTCTACCACCTCCACGCTCAGTGTTCCTCTCTGGAGATGCCTGTGTTTAATTCAAGAATGCCAGACACCTTATTTCACATTTTGTAACATTTAATTTCTGTATTAAACATTTGCAATTAGCCTTAAAAGAATTGATTGATGGCCTTGCCTCATTTCTAAAAAGGGTGCTTTACAGATACATAAAGGTAAGAAGCTGTTAGAGGAGATTTTGTGGCAGATGGTTCTTGGCAGCGATCACTTTTCTTTTATGGCAGTCTGGAAATTTTCCTGGGTAATAACTTTCTTTTCTTTTAACAGGCATAAAATAAAGAGGTTCTAGATAGTTGGATCATTATCAAATGATTTTCCAAAGACAACCATAAATTGTCAGCACCATTTAGGCAAAAACAAGAGTTGTCCACATCTGGAAATCCAATGCATAAATTTTTGCGTTTTCCCCTTTTGTTGGGAATGAGACTTGGCTACCCAAATGGTTATTCCTTAAATGGCAATTCGATTGGCAAGCTAAGAAAAAGAAAGTTGGGGAAAGGTATTTCTGCAGCTTCCCCAAATGGTAATATTTCTCTTGTTAACAGAGAAAGGTACGTTGGGTCTTGCTCTCCCCAAAGACTGAGAACAGAGCAAGCTCCAGTTTAAACTGAAGAGGCAGAAAATTTTAACTGTGAAAATTAGCATGGAGAGAAATTGATGGGGCTGGGAACAAAGTGAGCTACTTACGTTCTTTAATTCACTCAACCAATATTTTGCACCTTAAGTACATGATTATATGTCAGACTTTGTGTGAGGCACTGGAGAGTCAGGTGGTTAAGAAGCGAATGTGAATTACAAACTAACAGGACGAATGACATTGGATGGACACCTTGTACCATATGATGTAAGGAAATAATCATGAAAATCGTCATTGCTAATTTACTGAGTGCTTACTTCAGGCCAGGCAGTGTGCTTTATTAACTCTATCCTTGTAACAGTCCTGAGATGTAGAAGTGATTATTCATTTCACTTGGTCACTGAGGGAAAGTGAGGCACACGGTGGCTAAGTGACTTGTTCAAGATCACATAGACAGTAAGCAGCGGCATTGGGATTTAAATCCATCAGTCCAACTCCTGAAACCGTGCTCTAACCATAGAAGATCCTCACCAAATACTTAATTGCATGCATGCATGCATAAATGAATGAATAAAGTAATTGCAAGTAGAGTGAGACTTTGCAAAGGGGAGCACTGTATAGCAAAGGACTTTAACCAATCCATGCCTGAGAGTGTCTCTGTGAGAATAATACTTCAGCTGAGTCCTAAGGTAGATCTAGTAGATGCACAGTGGACAGGAGCTGTAGAATATACAGGTCAGGGAGTCATCTGAGATCCTGAGCCAGAAGAAACTTTAAAGATCATATAGTACAGTCCTCTCATTTTACAGATGAGAGTGGGGGGACACAGATAGGGATGTAGAGAGCTTGGATGACTGTCCAGATTTCCTGGCTTCAGGAAACACCCAGAAGTCATCAGCTGTAGTAAAAATCAACATTTTATTTATTTATTTATTATTTATTTATTTATTTATTTACTTTTATGAGACTGAACTCAAGATCAATTTGCTTTTAAAGTTTATTTATTTATTTGAGAGGGACTGACACAGCATGAGTAAGGGAGAGTCAGAGAGAGAGGGAATGACTCTCCCAAGCAGGCTCTGCACTGCCAGCATAGAGCCTGATGCAGGGCTTGAACTCACAAACTCTGATCATGAACTGAGCTGAAACCAAGACTTGGACGCTTAACTGATTGAGCCACCCAGGTGTCCCAAAACTTGACATTTTAAAAAAGGTCACTTATTCTGTTATACCATTGGGCTATATAGCAAGGCTTCCTACTCCTTTTCCCATCATGGCATGCATAAAAAATGGCGATATCTGGATGAAAAAGTAGGTTACGTGGAGGCGGCTGCAAGGGCACTGGGTCATTAGGTCTCTCCTGGACAGTTGAGCACCTCTGTGACCATTCCAGCACTTACCACTGGGGAGAAGATCTAGGCTTTATGATCTGCTGTAGAGACTGTGTCTCTTCCATGCTGCTTTCTTGGACTTAGCTGTCCCCTCCTCTCCTCGGCCCATCCCTGGTACCTTCAGTGTTTGGGTCACAGATGCCACTGAAAGTCTGGAGTCCAAACTTGAAAGTTCTCTTCCACCCCAGCTTTGGCTGCAACTCCAAAGTGGCCTTTTTCTCCAACCCAACCAGTGGTCATTCTTTCATCCTTCATCTTTTTCTATTGAATGGAAATCATTTTATTATACTCATAATAAGTCGTGAATGGCTATCAGGCTATCCTCCCTCCTAAGAAGGTGAGAGGATTTACCTTGGAAAAGAAGAGTTAGTTCACCAAAGGGAGTGAATGCTATGGATCCAAGAGCAACCGCGCTATTGCCTGGGAAGGAGGCAGCCTCCCTCCACTAACGACGTGAGAATACCTGGGGAACGGACACCCTTTCTCCCCTAGTACAGTAGCACACGTTTCTCCTTTTGGCTCCAATATGTGACTCGTGTCCCTCAACCCGGACCAGGTAAACTGCCCAGGATTATGGCTCATGTTTTTCTATCGGGGAATCTGGGTGCTATTAGCAGCAATGAGGTTCTCCTAGTTGCTAGATTGTTACGCAGGGAATGCTTAATGGGACTAGGGGGAAAGATGTGGACAACATTACATTGATCTTTACCAATGGCACCATTGGCAAATGGATGAGTGTCCAATGAAGATGGAGCCTGTTTGTTCTAGCAGTTCCAGGCTGGACGGAGGTTACCTTCGGCGTGGGAGGGAGAAAGGAACTGCTAAGTGTCTGAGCATAAGAGAAACCAAACTGAAGGACTTAGAAGTGAGCAGTGAAAAAAAAAAAAGAAGTGAGCAGTGAATCCAGTAGTGGACGGGGGAAACTTCCTGTCTGCATACAAATTGTTCACCGAGCACGTCAGTGCACCTGTGCTGTATCTGCCCCTCACCACCCCCACCCCTGAACTTCTCACTCTCCTGGTCACCACTTTGATGTGGTGGTGCCAATCTCTGATTGATAAAGACACGTCCGACCTTGTCTCTGTCTGTACTTGGATGTGTCAAATGGAGCACACACAATTCTTCCTGATGGAGCTTTCTGTAGGCAATTAAATGTCCAGGTGACGGCCGCTTAGCAGAAGTATGATTTCTCTTAGTAATGTGGACCTGGCCAACAGTTATCTCATCGGCAATTTGGGTGCCTTAGGTGCAGGGCAGGGCAGGTTAGTAATTAGTCAACGATTCAGCTCAACTGCACTTGCATGATGTAAAGTGTGGGGAGTCTCTGGTGTGTCTGCCGAACCTGGACAAGGAGGGTGCAGCCGCCTCCATGATTCACTGGTTTCCAGTCTGAGGTTGTTACTTATATCCGGGGGAGGAATATTATGAGTGCTGTCTCAGCTGTTGTTCCTTGAGGCGGACTTCCATGAAAACCTGGAAGAAGAGAAATTGGGGCTTCTTTTAGCAGATGTCACTGCTCCAGTTTCTAGATGGCCACTTCATGGGGACAATTCTGATATATCTTTAGCTTATATCTTCTCGTACAAGGGAACTATCTGGATTATTTAAAATCAGATGTCACCTTCATCAGTTTTAGCAAATGCCTCCATTACTACCTGGGTGTGTGTCTGATCACTGCTTTAATGGGTGTCCTTTCAAGTCACACAGTGACCTCTAGAGAGGAGGGTTTTCTCTCCCTCCCTCTCTTCTTCCTTATATTCCAACTCACTCACTCTCTCTCCTCTTTCATTTATATTTCAGTGTTTATCATGGCATAATCCTTTGTGTTCAGCAGTGTGAGTTTTCTAGAGTAAGAAATGTATTGCCATTTAATCCTTGTAGTGCCTTGGAAGAAGGTAGTATTAGTCTTTGTTTATAAATGGGAGAAGTAAGACATTGACAAGGAAATGTCTTCCCTATCACTTGCTGTGTGTTGGGATCAAACCTCTTGTTTGTTGGATTTCTGAGTAAATCTAGCATATCTTTCAGCTATGACTGTATAATAAGCCATCCTAAAGCTCAGGGGGATGAAAACAATAGCTATTATTGTGTTATTGTAATAGCTGTAATATTTACTATGTTAGTTTTATTCTAGTGTTATTATTGCTCAAGGCCCTGTGGGTGAGCTGGGGGACAGCGGGCTTGGCCGGGTGGCTGTGCTGATGTTGGCGGGCTTGCTGGGTTGCTCTAAGATGGGCTTTGACAGATCTGTTCTGCTCTATGTATCCCTCTTGTTCCTCTGACACCGGCAGGCCAGCCTGGGCAGGTCCTTCATGTGTGGCAGCACAGGTACAAGAGGGCAAGCAGAAACTTGAAAGGCATCCTAAGGCCCAAACTTGGGACTTGCACACTTTCTCATCTAGTTCACTCTCTAGGCCAACTGGTCAACCTGGCTGAAGAGAAATCCAGGGAGCAAGGAGGAGAGAAGAAGTGGGATAGAAATGCAAGTCACCATTCCCAGTGGACAGTAGAAGTACATTTCTTTTTCTTGGAAGAAGGGTGAAGGAGTGAATATGGAAGGTGCAGGTCCTAAGCAAAAGAGATGTGTATAACACCTTATTTTGTATGCAACACATGCACACACACACATACAGATGCACACAACATACACAATTTTAAATGACAAGGATATACAAACATTTAAAAAAGCAAAGAAATAAATCTTTTTACTCTTTGACTGAACGCCTCCATCTTCCACTCTCCCCACCGATTGCCTTTATTTTTATTCTTTAATTTTATGCTTTAATTCTTACCTTCACTTATTTACTCAATTAAAAAAGAGATTCAACCATGGAAAACTCCATCACTCATCATTTAGTAGAATTTGCTCTGGGAAGGGGTGCATATAATTTGGCAGACTCATTAACTATTCATTTTTTTAAATTGCATCCTCTGGATGCTGTTGGTTTAGGTAAATGTTTCTTTGGTGTTAAAAGTGACCTTGTTCATTACCTCCTAGTCTAAATGAGACTCCTGCTTTATTAAAAGCTAAGACAGGTCACCTCTGCTTTAAGAGGTTTTCAGAATGGTTTGTCACTAGATGTACTAGAAGGATATGATCCGGTACCAACTGGTTCTTTTAGGTTGTGGAAGGAACATTTATTTAAATACGTGTTTGCAGGGAGAGGCCCTTGCTCCAAGTACAATGATGTAAGTATTAACCTACAGGCAAATTTGAATAAAAAGAAGTCTACTGAAGGGGAGGATTAAGTGAAATTCCTTAAACAGATTTTTAAGACTGCTGTGAACTCTTTCTGTCTGTCTTGAGTAAGTGTGTTACTCTTTAATGAGATTATTTTGATGTTTTCACCAGGTTTGAGTACAACAAGTAACAAAGCTCTCTTTCTATTCCCCTTTCCTCCCAAGGAAATGTCTTTTTGTTGGGCTAACAGTTGATAGCCGAATTATTATACCCAATTGTTCTGATTTATACATTCCAGGTCTGCCTGTAGGATTTTATATTCTGACTGCCTCTGGGCTATGTCGACACCAGGTAACCAGATCAGCTGCCTTTTCTCTTTGGCCCTCTCTAGCAAATCAGTTGCTTTGACTCCACCGTGACTCTCCATCTTTACCTCGAACATGTCCCTCCCGCCCGGTCACTGAGACGTAGGAAGGTGCCCACTCTTCTCCAGATACAGTGCTCCTAGTTTTGGCTCCCGGAGGAATAGCCTATGTTCTTGGAGAAGGGCTGTAATTCCCAGAGTCTCAGGTTTCTTATTGCAAAACAAGAAAGTTGGATGAAATAATCTCTTTTCCAGCTCTCACGCGCTCAGATGTTTAGTGTGCGCCCGTCTCTGCAGCGGCCCTGACAAGCCAGTAGGGTGTTTCAGGGGAGTTAGGAGGCCTGGCCAACACCCCGAGCTGAGCTGCGGACGTTGGAGGCAGGTTTGGTTTTGAGAACGGACAAAATCTTCACCTTAGACATCGTTTCAAGTGACTTTTGCTTTGGTTTTCTTTTGACGTGACACATTAGAATAGAAGATAGAAGTGAGGCAGTTTGGTGTTGAGACTCCCGGGCCTCTCCTCTTGTTACAAGGATGTGTGTCTGAGCTTTGGTGGTCTCAGCAATCTCCGTGAAAGGGGGTGTTCTTTGGGTTTTGTATCTCTAGCTACAACCACCCACAATCTATCTCTATGTGTATGTAAAAATATGCATATATGTGTATGTGTATGTGCATATGTGTACATGCATATATGCACATATAGACGTGTATATATGTATATCTATATTTAATAATTTTGACACTCCAGGCAGCACGTCATTCATGTCATCCCTAATTCTAAGCCTGGAAACTCTTGCTGAGCCAGCACTAAGGCAATCTCTCCTATCTCAGACTGATTTCAAGACCAAAGGTTTTTTAAATTTATATCAAAGAATCTTTCAATCATCTGGGCCCTCAGGGAGTTCCCATTTTCAGTGATCCTTGGTCATTTGTTGCCCCTTGCCTGGCCTTTTCAGAGCCTCCAGGTAACTTACTGATACTGCTTAGTTTAATGCTATGGGCTTTTTCTACAATTTGGCCAAATTCCAGCAGAGAGCAGGCATTTTTTTGTCCCATAGTGGACTGCCTGTGGTGGCTTCTCTCACAGTGGGTGGTGCTTGACTTTGCTCTCACCCGCAATGTTTTTCTCTGTGGTGTTTCTACTACCCATGTTGATTTTCGGAAAATTACAGAGTTTGCTGTCTTTTGTTTGTAGTGGAGGCTTTCATAATTAATTAGATAACTGTTAATTTTCAGTCTCGGAAATCAAGAAAATGGTTCCAATGGCATGAGACCCTTACAAACATTTAGTAAAAGGAAGCCTCTGAAAAAATTAGCTTTACACAAGAGACATAAGGACACCCAACCAAAGTTTGTCCCATCTGACTTTGTTATTAAGACATTAAAAGATTTCCCATACAAATATGGGGAAATCTAATAGTGCCAACCCTAATATGGCTCATATTTTCATAGTAATGGCTTAAGACAAAATACCTGAGCTCTGACCCTTACTAACTTGGGACAGTCTATTTTAGCTCTTTGTGGCTTACTTTTCTGGTCTTTCAAGTGGGGTTGGTGCTATTCCCGACCTCATAAGGGATGTGTTAACTCGTATGAAACACTCAGAATGGTACCGGTACACGGGAAGTATGCAGCGTTAGTGATTCCCCTCATTCTTTTAAGTTTTGTCTGCTTCCAGATGCATGTTTATTTCCTCGTGATCTTAATGTCTGTACAATTTTGTCTCCTGAGATTTTTAGTTTAAACAGATTTGCACAGAGCTTAATTTTAATTAGTTTTGATGATCTTATAAGTGTCAACCTGATACAGCGTCCGCTGCTGCTGGACACGGAGGCTGCCCCCATCTTTCTAAAGTTAGGTAGATACCTCTGCAATGTGTGGGGTCCTACAGCTGATATTCTTTCTCTTGTATTAAATGATACAGCTCTAAAATAGCCTCAAGGGGCGCCTGGGTGGCTCAGGTGGTTACGTGTTCGACTTCAGCACAGGTCATGATCTCACGGTTCATGAGTTCGAGCCCTACATCGGGCTCTGTGCGGACAGCTCGGAGCCTGGAGCCTGCTTCAGATTCTGTGTCTCCCTCTCTCTGTTCTCTCTCTGTCAAAAATAAATAAACATAAAAATAACCTTAAAATAAATGTTCAGAAATGGATTACTGCCTCAAGGAGAATAAGTATCTGATGGCTCATTATCTACTGTCATGTTGCTTCCCAGATGGGTTACACCAGTAGACATGGAGGTTTCAAAGATTTAACAATGAAGAGGGTTTTGGCAGTTCAGCCACCGGGTCTGATCTTTTAAAGATCACCTTGAGAAAGCAGTGAGCCAGGAAATTAGGGAGTCTGCTCCATCTCCCTTCTTGTTGTCTGCTCCCCCACCAGCGACTATGCTGTAGAAAACAGGGATGAGGCAGCTGTCGGTGGGCGGCAGCCCCGCACTCCGGCGTTTTGCCCAGCTGCCTTCCCACGAGCCATTCTGTGGCTGCCTCTTACTTGCTCACTCTCAGTTCCTGAGTGTATCTGCCCAGGCTGTGCTCGTGCCTTGAAGGCCTGTTTTTGGATTTTGTGTCCCGGTGTCCTGACGCTACATTACACCCCGCCCCCTCCCCGACTCTTTCTCTGATCAAATCCCCACTTGCCTCCAGGAGGGTCCTGAGGCGCAGGGTACCCTCAGCTCCAGGGGTGGGGGGGAGCACATATAAAATCTTGATTTGTTGCTGGCTGTATGCACCTGCCTAGCAGGTAATGAAAATGGTCTCTCCCGAGTACAGAGAACATACATGGGAAAGGGTGCTGAACCCAGAGCTGGGAGGGCAGACCCTAGAATCAGCTTCCTAGGTACCACAGAATCAGTCCTCTACAAATGAACTGCAGTATCTCTAGAATAGCAGCACCTTTAAAAGCAAAAACAAAAACAACATATGTGGAAGGGAAGAACCATTGGGAAATTTCTACTAAGGTTAAGTACAGCATACGCTATGACCTCGCCATCCAGCTCCTGGGTATAAACTCAACAGAGAGGAGCGTAGAGGTAAACCAAAAGACATGTGCTGGAATATTCATAGCAACGTTATTCGTAACACTGCAAACTGGAAACAGCAGAGATGTTCATATAGGGGGACTGCGTAAATAAAGTGTAAAATATTCATCCCTAGTAGTACTAGTTATTAATAAGAATGAACAAGTCAAAGCTACATATAACCTCATGGATGGGTCTTTCAACTCTAGTGATGAATGGAAGAAGCCAATCAAAAGTGCATCCTGTATGAATCTATCCACAGTCAGGCCAGCAGCCCCGAGTGATGGACAGTGGGTCAGAAAGATTAAGTGAGAGAATGAGTAGTATTCTGGCAACGTTCTGTTTCTTGACCTGGATGCTGGAGGAGAAAATTCGTTGAGCTCCCTGCTTACAATTGGTGTACTTTCTCTGCAAATGTAATTGCCAAATGGTATTCTATTTCTTATTTTAAAAAATTTATTTATTTTTTAAAATTTACATTCAAGTTAGTTGGCATATAGTGCAACAATGATTTCAAAAGTAGATTCCTTAATGCCCCTTAGCCATAGCCTTCCCCTTTTTATAAGACCTTCAGTAATGCTCTGTTTGTTCTCCATATTGAAGAGTCTCTTATGTTTTATCCTCCTTCCTGTTTTTGTATTATTTTTGCTTCCCTTCCTCTATGTTTATCTGGCCAAAGAGTATTCTAAAACCCAGCCTAAGTGATATCTTTACTGCCCATTGTTTAGAATTATTCTTTAGGATATCTGTATCATCACTGCTTGCTAATTAACATAGAAGGGAATGAGGAGCAATGACATCGCTGTGATTCTTCTGTCTTGGTGTCACCTCTTCGTGGGAGCAGCACTGGGCTTTATGCATCTCTTCCTCCAGTGCCTGGCATATAGAAATTGATCAATATGTTTAGATCAGCTATTTGCTAAAAAGGGCAAAAAGCCATTGCTGGATTTAAGTAACTAAGGATTTATCCAAATAATTATAGCAAAACAAAACTAGAAATTGCTTAGCAATCTGGTGAATATTAAACAGCCCTGGGAGAGTCGGTACTCTGGAAGCACACCAAGTGTTTTCACAACTGTGATAATGAGGATGAGTAAATTGGAAAGGCCGAGTCCCTTGGTCGTGCCTGTCAGGCTGCAGAGGAAGGAGAAGGCTGAGGGGGAGGTCAAGCCCGAGCCCCGAAGGCTGCGGTGAAAGGGTTGGGGTGAGCCACGAGAATGCAGGGCTGGGTGCTGGCCACAGCCAGCCATGGATAGTCTGGACATCTATAGCATGAGAAGTGGAAAGCTGACGCATGGGAGAAGTCGCGACTCAGAGTTAATAAAAACACAAGGTTGAAATCTAGAGACTCAAATAACAAGAATATGACCTTAATAAGTACAATCCAGAAACACTTCTGATTGGAGGATCAAGGGGGATTTATTAAACATTTGGCTATCTGGCAGGCCCTGTGTAATGTAATTTTTAAATACCTCATCTCATGTAATCCCCATAAAAACCTAATGAGGTAAATATTGTACCCATTTTACCAATGAGAGCTGAGGTTTATTCACCTAGGTACAGTTTATTCAAGATCACATAGGGAGTGGGAGAATCTGGATTTAATTTGGCCTTTTCTGATGCAGAAGTATTGCTTTTTTTGAATTTTAAGTTTATTGAGTTTGAGAGAAAGAGAACACAAGCAGGTGAAGGGCAGAGAGGGAGGGAGAGAGAATCCCAAGCAGTCCCCGCACTGTCAGCCCAGAGCCCAACACAGGGGCTTGAACCCAGGAACCGTGAAATCATGACCTGGGCCGAATCCAAGAGTCAGACACTTAACCTACTGAGCCCCCTAAGGCATCCCAGAAGTGTTACTTCTTTTTTTTTTTTAATTTATTTTTGAAAGACAGAGAGAGACAGTGCGAGAAGGGGAAGGTGAGACAGAGAGGGAGACACAGAATCTGAAGCAGGCTCCAAGCTAGTTGTCAGCACAGAGCCTGACTTAGGGCTCGAATCCATGAACCAAGAGATCATGACCTGAGCCGAAGCCAGTCTCTTAACCAACAGAGCCACCCAGGTGTCCCCAGAAGTGTTACTTCTTAACCACCAGTTTTAATGCCTAGATTCAAGTGCAGGGTGATACTTTTCAGGTGGAAATAACATGGAGATCAGACATGCGAGGCAGGGCCTTGTGATAGAGATTAAAATACTTGGGCAAGTGATCAGGCTTGGAGCAGCAACACCAAGAAAAAAACCAGGAAATGCATCTCCCAGGAGGCAATTCTGAGTAGCTCCACAGCGGGTTCTGTGCTGGGCGCCTGGGATGCACAGGTGATGGGTATGTGGTCCCTGGCCCTCGGATCCTCAGCAACAATGCAGAGCCCAGTGATTACAGTCAGGGTCAAAGGCCGAGTGGGACTTGAGGTAAGGTTGAATAGTGATTTTTCTGAGCTGTTCAACTGAGTCTCTTTGAAAGCCTATGGTGAAGTGGAACTTCACGTCAGGGGTAAGAGGCCTGAGCAAGGGAAAAGTACACCTTGGAATACGAGAGGGATAAAGGCCAGTCCAAGGCCATTCTGCTTGCCCAGAATGCATCTGCTGTTCTAGAGAGGGCACCTGGATTTGCTTTGGGAAATGGATTCTCCCCTGGAAATGACTGTGATGAGTCTATCAGTAAATGCACCCCTGCTTACCCAGTAAAGGGTGGTTATGGATACAATATAAGCTAATTAAAATCCAAACTGCAGAGGCACCTGGGTGGCTCAATGGATTAGGCATCTGACATTGGGTTTTGGCTCAGGTCATGATCTGGAGTTTTATGAGTTTGAGCCCCACATAGGGCTCTGGGCTGGCAGCACAGAGCCTGCTTGGGATCTCTCTCTGTCCTTGTCTCTCTGTTCCTCCTGCACTTAAACTGTCTCTGTCTCTCTCAAAATAAATAAATAAACTTAAAAAAAAAATCCAAACTGCAAATAGAGAACATTTACTTGGAGTGTAGCAACCTGGAAGCTTGCTGTTTTTCATATGTCATAGAAACCCATGAGGGGTCTGGTGCTTGTCCCTTCTGAGAACTGTTCTTTGCCTTTTCCTTACAAAGCTGCCCCTCATCCTTTCTACGGCTTTCCTATTTGTAGGTAAACTAGAGAAGGATTCTGTTGCTTACAACCCCAGACCCTCACTGATGCAAAGGTAATATATATGTAGATAGTGAGGTGTCTCTGCTAGATTCAGAGTTCTTTGTTAGAAAAAGTACTTTCTTCCTCATTTTTCTTTCTTTTTTAAAAAAAATTTTTAAAATGTTTTATTTATTTTTGAGAGAGAGCGTGAGAGAGAGAGATCTTCCTCATTTTTCAATTCAAAGGCCCTGGTTCAATGCTTTGCATATAGTAAGTGTTCAATAAATGCTGGTTGAATGAATAATTAAATGAATGAATGGATACAAAGTTCAGCTTACATCATTTAGCCAACCAAGGTCATGTTAGGAATGGCTTAAAACTGGTGACAAATCAGTTGGTGAGCCGGCATCTCCAAGCCTTCATGCCAATCATTTTAATAAAGCCAAGACTACTTCCTGTTATGCAAGGAAAACAAAGCACATATTCATTTTTACGGCAGCCACCATTTCTCTTGAGAGGAATGGGGTTATTGTAATTCCATCTTAGCTGAAATATGTAAGCCTTACTCATCTGACACATAAAATTGATAACTTGTGCATCTGGGACTGTCTATTTCTTTCCTATTAATCCATTTTAGACTTTTATAAGGCAACTGAGCATTCAGCTTTTGAAAAGTGATTCTGGAAAATTATTTTGCATAAGTACTAGTAAATACTGGCATGTATTCTTGGCAAGGGACGTAAATGTTCCATTTAGTTTCTGGTGGGTCCATGAGCAGAAATAATGGCTGGAGCACCAGCTGGGTTGGAATGGCAGCAAAGTACGTGCTGGTCAGTTGTACTTCCTGTTTCTTTCCAGCCAATGGGGATGATTTATTTTAAAACTTCACAAGGGAGGAGCAGGCAGACTGGAGAAATGCACAGACATATCAATAACTGGAATGACCAGTAGTGGGAAAGTTGTTGGCACTCTTCTTTCTATGTGGCCAGTTCAAGAGTCTAATGATGTCATTAAGTTACATTTGTAGACCCTAAGTATGGCCAACCTGGTAATCTTTTGATACGTTGGAGGCAACAGGATTTTTACAACTACAAGGTGACATGGTTGTTGGCAGCTTCAGTCTGCTTGATTCTACCACTGGCCATCTCTCTGTGTTGAAGGAATAAAAAATTGTGGCTGTTTAGAAAGTGCCTGATTTTCCGTGGACTTGAGAGTCTTTTCAAGTTAACCAGGCACTCTCATTTAGGAAAAGGGTGGTGGGTTAATGGATTAGCAGTATTTGTCTTAGACCAGGTCTTTATCAACATGGTAAATGGAGGGTGAATACAATTAATTTAATAATTACAGTGAAAGAAATTTACCTTTGAGTATTTTGTGGCTGAGACTTACTTGAAAATCCAAACTTTGAAAAGTTACTACAGCTCTCCATTTAGGTTTTTGCTAAGTATAAACCTGAACTAATTTAATTATTTGAACTTTGAGGAAATTAATTTATTTTTTCATAATGGGTCCCCTCTGGTCTAAATTATTTTATTTACTGCCTGCTCTAAATTTAACTAATTTTTCCTTTTTCTCAAAATGAGTTAGAGAACCTGGAAATAAATATCGATGCCTGAAGCTGTCAGGATTGTATGAGATAGAGAGGCAAGGATTATCTTTTTTTTTTTTTTTTTTGTCAGGAACATGCCCCTTATTTGAAATGTAGAAAAAGCAAACTAGAAAGTTTTGCTTTGGGGAAAGGAATATTCTGGTTGGATTATGCCAGGCCTGGAAGGTGGTGGAACCCAGTTTTGGGTCTAATAAAGGGAGGTCTAAGGACGTCTCTAGATGTGGGGGTCCAGGGCAGGGCTGGACCCTTGGGAGGACCTTGATGTTGTGGCCATCACATAGCTGGGGACTTGCCAGGTCTGGGCTATTCCCTAAAAGACCCCAAATTTGGATAGTCAGACAAATGCCAAAGGATCAATTAGTTTTTCAGTGAAGGACAGTGAATGAAAGATTGACGTGTCAGTCAGGAAGAACGGACACACAGAAAGAAGGGTCTGGGTGTTAGAGTATGAAGAAAGCATTTGGAATCATCAAGTTGGAATCAAGGCAAGGAGGCTGGGACCCTGATGAAGCAAGGGTTTGAGGGTAGAGTCTTGTCAGGGCTGAATTGTGTCCCCCAAAGATACGTTGATTTCCTAGCCTTCAGTACCTGTGAATGTGACCTTATTTGGAAATGGAGTCTTTGCACATGTAATCAAGTTAAGATGAGGTCAATAAGGTGCATCCTAATCTAACATGACTGGTGTCCTCATAAGACGAGGAAAATGCCAGGTGGAGACAGAGACACAGAGAATGCCATGTGAGCACAGAGGCCGAGGTTGGAATAATGCAGCTATATATAAGTCAAAGGATGCTTAGGGTGGACAGTCAGCACCGGAAGCTAGGAAGATGAATGGTAGGATTCTACCCAGAGTCTCAGAGGGAGATGACCTCACTGACACCTTGATTTTGGACTTCTGCCTTCCAGAACTGTGAGAAAAAACACTTCTGTTGTTTTTAGCCAACCAGTTTATGGTACTGTTATGGTCACCGTAGGAAATGAATACAAGTCCTTGCATATTTCCTATTGTTCTGGTCTTCAGTCATGGTCAGGTCTCATGAATTCCCCAGATGGGGGCAAACTGGGACTCCTGAGAGAAGTGGGAACAGGGAGGAGTGAGAAACAAGGTAGTTCTTACCCATGTTAATGGGTCAGTAACCTGACCCACCTTGCCTCTGCCTATGCAGTGATGATCATGGGTGAGCAAAGCGACCCCTATGCTTAAGGTCTGAATAGGAGCAGCATGGTGGAAAAAGTGATTGTATAAATCAGCTCTACCTTTCTCGCATTACATTCTTGCCCACATCACCTCATGTTATCCATATGGCAAAGGAGAGAGGCAGAGAGCTGAATATGTCAGTCCAGAAGCACAACATGACACTCCTAAAAATCAACCCCCAAACTTCAGGGAATTCACATGGCACCAAAGAAATCCATAGAATCCACCCTTGATTGTCTAGTTGAGGAAGCAAGCCCAAGAACTGAAGCCAATGGGGCACTGTGGAGTTGGAAGTATTGGGGACAGTGCTAAATTGGAAATTATTTCAATAGGATCTTGTGCTTTAAAAACTACTTCTTCCTCCCATTTGTCCCCACCCCATACACACACACACACACACACACACACACACACACACACACACACCCCTGCTGGTTAGTCTGTGAGACAGGTGGTATCCTGATGCAGATTTTTTTGGGAGGACTCTCGACCAAGGGCATCTCTCAGTTTCTAAACTGGCATCAGTTGTGGCACTGACGGACTTCCTGGACCTCTGATTCATCCCATAGGATCTCAGCCCATGGCTTTGTTGATCAGGGCACCAGAGCATCCCTGAGCTGACTAGGGGCCAGCAAGGCTCCTGCCAGGCCACCCTTGGGGGCCCTGTCTTCAGTCCTTGGCAACTTCCTCCTGGATACCTTCTCTTCTGGGTGCTGCCTGTTTGCCTTTTCTCCACAGTGGCCAACACATACTTGTCTTTCTGGGGTCTTTTTTCTGCAGACCAGCTACGAAGAGGAAGAGCCTTACACGGGCTCTTTCCTTCCTTGGCTGCTTCTCGAGATTTTCCTTCAAGCCTCACCTCCACCCCACACCCTGAAGTTTCTTTTCTTCTTTGTTTTTGTTTGTTTGTTGTTTGTTTTTCCCTGCTAACCATCACCAGGGAAACACAAGGCTACAAAGATAAAAATCATGAACAAAGTTATAAAAACTCACAACAGACTGTTGGTCTAAAATTTTTTACTCCTTTTGTTTCCTTCCCTTAGGAGTCTGTGACTGCAGTTCCTGAGTCCCAGGCATGCACATCTCTGCGATGACTTGTGCTCTTACTCCTCCATCCTTGAGAGTGGAGTTTAATTGCCCCCACGTTCTCTTTAATGAAGGAAAGAACACATGATATGATCTTGATAATTTGCTTGACAAAATGTTGCAGATTCATTAGCGCCATTACCACGGAATGTTTAAACTAGGTCTTAAAAAAAATAGTAAGGTTTTCAAAGCATCCCCTGAGTCAGGCTGTGGGGCTGTATCACCTCCCTTGGACACTAGAAAATGCCCTTCATTTTGAAGAAAATAAAGGGAAAATGTACCAGAATGTGGAATGACAGGACAAGTGTTGCATGATTCCACATCTGAGGCACCTAGAGTAGCCAAATTTCTAGAGATAGAAAATAGAACAGTGGTTTATAGTTGGGATGGGGGAGGGGAATAGGGAGTTACTGTTTAATGGGTGCAGAGTTTCAGCTTGGGATGATATTAGGGATAGATGCATAACAAGGTGAGTGTACTAATTGCCACTGAACTGTATCCCTAAAAATGATTTAAATGATAATTAAAAATTTTAATTTATTTTTAGAGAGCGAGAGAGAGAGACAGACAGACAGACAGACAGTGAGTGGGGGAGGGGCAGAGAGAAGGAGATACAGAATCCAAAGCAGGCTCCAGGCTCTGAGCTGTCAGCACAGAGGAGGATGAAGGTCTGGAACTCATGCACTGTGAGATCACGACCTGAACCAAAGTTGGACACTTAAACAATGGAGCCACTCAGGCACCCCTACCTGAAAGGTTTTCTGTTATCTATATTCTGATACACACGCACGTACACACACTCAGAATGTGGAATGCATGGTCTAAAATGAGAGCTGAATGCAGAAGAGTGTAAGGTGCTCAAGGCCGGTCCTGCAAGCAGCCCTTCGTGGACCTCTTTGTGGACGCCATCCTTTCTCACTGAAGTCATCTGAAATCCAGACGACTCAGAGATAGCGTGGCTTGGTGAAAGCGATATTCCACAGACCTCTTAACAAGTGTTCTGTAGCTGTGAATCTGCACCATGAAACCCATGGGCTACTCATAGTAAAAGGAAAAAAATGGTAACACAATACCACTCACCAGCTAATGCAAAAGGAACATTCTAGTTTTCTCTGGCTTCTCACAGCCAGCAAAAAGGTTCTTTATTTGTAATGCAAATACAAGAAAACAGGCAGGATTCTTGAGTCCCTTTTGAATTTTTCTTTTGAAACTAACATTTTCTTGGAGCGATTTATTAAATTCTTAGAAACTGCCATGCAGCTACTTCTCATATAATAGAATTTTACCTCAATGAAGATTCTTAAATACTTTAGCTTTTGAAAATTACCTGTGAAAATATATGAATATACTTTCTCCCATTAACATTGAGATCTATGTCACAGGAGAGTACTTTCTGAGAATATTAACATTATAATATCATCTTGAAATTTTTCATTAAGAAAAAGTCATTCTTCATATATCTAGAGCAATTAATTATTAAACACTACAATAAGCTATTCCAACCTTATTCAAATAAGCTCTGAAAATACCAATGTAATGTTAACTTATTCTGGAGAGTTCCCCAGGATTTCAGAGAAAGTGCAGGCTCTTAGAATAATGGTTTAGTGAGTGAGACATGGTTAAAGTCAGACAGAATTGGTTTATAACCTTGTCCTGTGCCTCATTAGCTTATATGAATGTGGACAAGCCACACTATGTTCCTGAGCCTCAGTTTTCCAATCTGGAAAGTGGGACAGATGATCGTGCATATCCAACAGAATTGGTAAGAGAATAAAGTGAGATATGAGACCCCAAAGGAGAAGAAGTAGCTGGACACCTGCAACTGTTTCCTTTGGCCTTTTTGTTTATATTTTGATTTCTGGGACATGTATAGGGTTTCTTCAGGCTTTGTCTGAACAAAAATGAAATTTTTGGAAATCACCGTGTATGCAAACAATGTATACAAAGTGCTTAATACAGTGTTTGGGACATAGAAGAACACTAGGAGTGGTAGATTCATTTATTCACAGCTGATTCATTCATTCAGTCATCCATTTACTTATTTATCAAAACCAACGTTTACTGAAAGCCTCCTCTATGCCGGGAACTCTTGTAGTGGCTAGGGATGAGGTAGACAAAGGTCTTGCCCCCATGGGGATTCCATTCTCATTGGGGAATACAGATAATTAAAACAGAAACAAAAAAATTAGTGCATTATCGGTGCTGTGAAGCAAATGATCCTGGTGATGGGGTAAAGGATAATGGAAGAGAAATCAGGCTTATTCTTCAGTAGTTACTTAGCGTGGGTATGGAATTCCTCCCTGAGGATTTGGCATATGAACAGAGACCAGAATAATGTGAAGTCAGACTTGTAAAGATGGGGGAGCATAGTTCTTCTGGTGCTTAAAAATCCAGTTGAAATTAATTTGAAGTCCAGAACTTTAGGGAGACCTTTATGAATTAAATCTGAAATCTGCCAATTCTGCACCTCCCGTTTCTTAGGCTCTGGGTCCTCATGCTTGACTCAAAGTGCTGGGTGTGGGCTGTGTACTTATGAGCCCACTGTCCCTAAAGTATCTACCAAGTTGCCAGTTCCCAGTTAGCGCTCTGGTAGCATCCATTTTGGGGACAGCCGAAATGCATCCTTGAGCTTTGTGCAGTATTTAGACATGGTTCTTGAAATAAGAACATCAAATGATACTGTAACTGATGTCAGCAGAAAGAACCCTGCTTTTTCTATATTTCCTTCTGGCCATGCAGGATGCCAAGGCTTTGGTGCACTAGAGACAAGGGGAGGGGACAAAAACCAATGAATGGGCAGACAGTTGGCAAAGCCAAGGGCCAAAGCAAAGAGAGAGAGTTGATGGAGCAGCAGGTCAGAAACAGGAAAAGCAGGCGACAGAGGGGGGCAAAGCTGGGTGGGGGAAATGAAGGGGATGGATGGATTCTCTGAGCCATAGTCACACCTATACATCTTCTAAATAGGGCATCTGTTGCCTTGGTCTTGGGCGGGGATTTTGGCTGGTTCAGTCACTGAATGGAGCTGTTTGTGAGGAAAGTCTTGGGTCTCTACCAAATTAGACTCTGAATCATCAAAGGGAAGGAGGAGGATGGGGTGAAATTGTTTACTTCTTGGGTGTGTGAAGCCTCTAGGGAACAGTCCGAGTAATTCAAAGAGTATAAACTAAATGTACACTATTTGGCAGATTATGCTAGACATTATGGGGATACATTTTGGGGTACTCTATAAAAGTAGTGGAATCCCATAGTTTCCGAGACTTAAAAGGCCTTATGGTTTAATTGGTTCCTGGAATCCCTCTCTGGAAGAATTCTAGACTAGGTTCCACCACTTAATGGTGGTATAAACCATGATGATATTACTTGACTCCTCAGAAATGATTTCTTCCTCTGAAAATAATAAATAATCCCTGCCCTGATAGTGGATCTGTAGGTAGCTTACAAGCCATCAAAGCCTTTACAAAGCAGAGTTCTGTTTGTCGTGGTTAAGAGAGAGGCAAAAAGCATGATGGGAGTAATGGTCGTGGTGGATGGTCCAGCAACATGGGGCCACCGGATCAGGATCTTCATTGGTAACAGGATTTTGGTGAAGTGAGTCTCAGTCACATTTGGAAATATGGAGTCCTCAGATGTTCCTGGATGTTCTTGGGCTGAGTTTTGTTACTGAGTTCAGAATGATTAGGCCCAGAGGGATTGACCCTTTCAAATGCAAAAGAGACTAACACAACCCGGACTCTAGTGGTTTATTCAAATGCCCGTCCAGCACCTGCTAAGATCCCTTAATTCTGTGATAATCTTCATTCTGCGATCTAATGCATTTTACCTATAGCCTACTTTTGGATTAAAAAGTGCAATTTACCTTCTGCATTTGGGAGCTTACGTTCATCCCTTCTTTTTGCTTGTGGAGAAAAGAGACAAACAGCTTAAGTAATTCCCATGTTTCAGGGGTGTGGAGAAGCGAGGAGGGTGGAGATCTCCTGTGTGTTCAGTTTTACCACTTCTTGGGGAGGCCTGGTAAAAGAAACTAATTTTAGACCTCTTTTACTAGTCATTGTTCTCCCATTAAGTGGCTTCAGAAAAAATGCCCTTACACAGCCTTGATTCAGACATTTATAAGGTGTTGGTACATTTTTTAAAAGAATACAATTGGAGGAATAAATTTGGCTTGCCTGTTAATACTAATGGTAGACTCTTGGCATACTAATTTGTATAAACCCCTTCATCTACCCTCATTGCCATTTGGATGCCTACCTGCCCCTGCACTCACGTTTCTCCATTGATCAAGAGGGAAAAATAAAATCCCAAAAATGTACCAGTTACTTCTTTACTATAGAAAATGTGCATAGGAATCCCTGGAGAAACAGAAATGAACTACTAAAATGTTATAAACATGAAGCTAGATTTTCCTTCATTTGCCCCGGGAAACACAAGAGACTCCTTCATTTGCTAATTTAATAGTATGCCAGAGGTCTGTGGCTATGGGCATATCCAGGGACTTGCTGCATTTTCAGAGTGAGTTTCCAGTTGACCTGGTTTTTGATAAGACATTTTAAGGGAATAGCGGCGGTCCAGAGAGCAACCTTTGTGGATCCTGTCCTACCAAGAATGTCGTTCGCAATGGGCTTTGAAGAATCGTGTTGGCATTGTGAGTCTCCTGATGGTCCCTTTGACGACCACTTAATACTATTCTCTTTCACACGTCGACCATAATTATTATTAATAACAACTAGGTTATACAGCATTAGTAGTCTATAATAGTCTACAAAACACCCCGGCATTTAAAAAGAATCTTATCTAATTATTTGAAGACTCTGGAAAGTAGAAATAATCATCATCTCTTCAGGTGAGGAGGTCCAGAGAGGTTCAGCAATTTTTCCAAGGTTACATAGCAGGTCAGAAAAAGAGCCTCACTAAGTAAGACAGGATTCTTCCGACATGGACTTTCCTTTTTTGATCACGTTTCATCTGCTGGGGGGAGGTGAAAACACACATCTTAAGATATATATCACTTAAAGGAAACTTAATCCAAATTCACAAAAAAAGATAAATTGAGGTATTTATTTATCATTTTACAAAAAGGTTCACAACAAAGTTTTTTTTTTGAACTATCAGGATCTTCAATGTAGTTAAAATCTGACCTAATTTACAAGCCACTGTTCACATCACTTGAGGAAAGGCAACTCCAGAGCGAAGGTTTGTAGGTATACTCAAGGCGGCTAAGGATTGGGAAAGAAAAGCCATTCTTGTTTTCTTTAATGGTAAAAAAACCCCTGCCAAATAACCTTTGGGTGGTGCCCTTTGACAAGTCCCCTTCTTGTAGGGGGCACGGTCTACATTCAAGACAAAAATTATTTAATTGCCTAGATGCTGAGCACTTCAATACTCCAGGGAGTTGTTTATCTTGTTTTAGGGATGATGGGAAAATTCAGTAAGGATTTGAGCCTTTTCATGGTTGCTGTTGCTAATGCTACCTTTTGAATGCTGATAAAAGAAAGCATTTCAATTGCTCAAGTTGGATTGGATCAGAGAAGACATTTTAAAAAAATCAAGCAAAATCATTCTATTAACAAGATTAGTCCAGAGGTTGATGACTAAAGAAAACAGAGAAAACCTAAAAGGGAAAGAGCAAAAGAGCTTTCATTTAGAGTAAGCCCATCTTATTAAAAGCTCAACCCTGTGGTCTTGCTTATACAGTCACATCAGTGAAATTGGCTGCTTGCGGGGTGTGATTAAAGCCATGTCTATACAATAGCAAAATACCAGGTTGAAAAGTGAAAGATTCCACTAATAAACTGTTTTGTGTTTTCCTTAAAAGATGCTGAACAACTGGTTTTGTAGTATTCTCCTCATTAATCTGCCTGAACCAACCAGTTGGGCTGGTATCACAGGGATATGGTCCCTGAAATCTTTTGGAAGGTTTCTTCTCTGTGTCTCCTTTTAAATGTTCATTTATGCATTTTTTTTTTTTTTAATGCCTGGCCTTTACCTGCAATTCTACAACAATCCGTAGGATTTATGGGAACATCGTCCAGAAGTTTCTGTGAATTTCAGGGGAGTTTAATTAAACTCACCCCACGTGTCCTGAAATAACTTTTTTCACTGATTATCACAATTTCTTCGTTTCTCAGTTTTTACTTAAACTGACCCCATCTGTGTGCTTGAGGATCAAGGTGGGTGGGAAATCCAATTACATCGATATTTTATTTTCAGAAAAATAGCAGGCAGGAGGGACCACAGAGACCCATTACATTTTCAGAGTTCAGTACAATTGAGTGTTGTTAAATAAACCATTGGCATATAATCAACTGCCATTTATTTTAGTGCAGAATGATCTGTTATGGTAGATAGAAACTATTCGATATCATTGACAAACAGATAGTTCATAGCCTTAAATTAGTTAGCCTATTTTTGTAATGAATAGAGACTTAATTCGAGTTTCCTCATCCTGGGAACAAGAAACAAAATTATATCATACAGTGAGTAACGGTTTGAAAAATTTTAATTTAGTTTGGCACCGCGGGTTCTTCTAATTACTGCTGACTCTTCACACAGTTGAGACAGTGACCCCAAGCCCAGGAGCAAAACAGCTGCTTCTCACCTGCAGACTCATTAACGAACTAATTATTCTTCAAATAATTTTATAATATTCACACTGAACCTAATTCCAGACCTATGAATATAGGCGTAAGTCACTTATAGTGTGCTCTTCTGTGCATTCTTGAATCCCCCCACCCAACCCTTCCCACGCCCTGTGTTGGAGACCTTGCATTCTCCAGCTTCCTGGGAGGGGAATTTCTTCTGTTTTGAAAAAAAGTAATTTAGGACACCTGGGTGGCTCAGTTGGTTAAGCGTCCGAAGTCAGCTCAGGTCATGATCTCACTGTTTATAAGTTTGAGCCCGCTTCGGGCTCTGTGCTGACCGCTCAGAGCCTGGAGCCTGCTTCGGATTCTGTGTCTCCTTCTCTCTCTGTCCTTCCCCCACTCATGCTCTGTTTCTCTCAAAAAAAAAAAATTAAAAAATTAAAATAAAAAGGAAAGAAAAAAAAGCAATTTGTTTTATTTCAAATTAGCATTCTGAATCCGTGTCTTCAAAGCCACGGTGGTCAACTTTGCTTGTGGCCCAAAGAGTGTTTATTAAAACCTTGAATCAATTGTTGACGTTTGGAAATTGGAAGTTTTACAAAAGAATTGGCATGCCTAACGTTCCTTAGAAATTGGACTATCTGGACATGCTGAGCCCCCTTCTCCAGGAGACACCAACCAGATAGAACTAAGTCATGCATTCCCCTTTCTCAAAGGGCATGGGCTTGCCACATCGCCATATCTGATGGGGGTGGGGTGGGGGAGGATCCAGGAATCTGCTGCTGGTCTTCATTCTATAGACCTGTATCCATTCATGTGATTTCCTACTTGGTTCAAAGGGTTTTAATAATCTCATGGGCTCTAGGCATTCTTACTTTCCGAGGTCCCATTTCATATCATATCAAACACATTTAACCTGCAGGCCACATTTAAAACAGATCTGCAGTTTCACTTAACAGTATATAAAATGTTGTGTTGTGACCGGTATCAACTATCCACTAGATACTGAATCAATTTTTCTTAAGCACTACTAACTGCTTGCTTTTCTTGAAGCTAGATCATTCTGAATATTTCCTGTTAGACCTGTGAATGCGAACATATGGTATCTGTCCTTCTCTGCCTGACTTATTTCACTTAGCATGACACCCTCAAGGTCCATCTACTTTTCTACAGATGGCCAGACTTCATTCTTTCTCATTGCCATGTAGTTCTCCATCGTGTATATATACCACATCTTCTTGATCCACTCATCAGGTGATGGGCATTTAGGCTTTTTCCATGTTTTGGCTATTGTTGACATTGCTGCTATGAACATTGGGGTACATGTGCTCCTATGCATCAGCACTTCTGTATCCCTTGGGTAAATCCCTAGCA